>NW_024544167.1:0-177500 GCF_018167655.1 Microtus oregoni | reverse complement strand
CAATCTCTTTGTTCTCTGCACCTTGACCGGTTGTGGATCTCTATATTAACTGAAATGGACTGCAAACAAAAGTTTCTTTCCTAAGCGTTAAGAGATTCATTGATCTATAGGTGTGATGAGAAGTCACTAGGACTGTTGGAATTAGGAGCAGTTGAGGGGGTGGTATGGAAACCTAGTGCAGCAGAAACTCCTGCAATCTATGAGGGTGACTCTAGTGAGGACTCCGCACAATAGAGGGTAGGGAGTCTGAACTGGTCATCGTTTGTAGTCAGAAAAGGCAACTAGTGGTGGGACTGTCTTTTCTTGTTGGCCAAAGAGGTCCTATGGAGATGTGTAAACAACCCAGTCTGATGCTAGGAAAAAAGTTATCTTCTGAAAACTGACAGCAGTTGCTGAGGACAACTTCCACTGAGCTCACTGACCATAGAGAAATCAAGCAGGGCAAGCTTGTAACATTCACCTCTACATTCTAGTCTCATCGCAAGAAGGTACTCTGCAGGCTATGGAACTACATACCTCGACACCAACCCCGGCACACAATTCTCCACCTACAATCTGCTCTGCCTGAAAGATATGGTGGCACAGAACAAGGGCAAGTGGCCAATCAACTTTTGCTTTAACTTGTCCACAATAAGAGAAGAAGGCCATGTCCTACACTACCTGTATGACCAGGAACCAGAGACTGAATTGCCCAGAGACTTATGGTAGAACCAAACGCAAGTGGCAAAAAAAAGTCATGAAATGATTCCTAATGACGTTCTTCTATAGTAATAGATTTGTGCCTCTTCTTATAGTTATCAAAGAGGCTTCCTCCAGCAACTCATGGCAACAGAGCCTCACAGCCAGATATGTGGATAGAGCGTCTAAATTGGAAATCTCAATTGGATAATGGATGAGTGAAAATAGGAGCAGGAAATACTGTGTAGGAGTGATAGGAAATGTAAGACACCAGGAGAACATGTCCCACCAAATCAGCTAAGCAGGAGTCACATGGGCTCACAGAGACTGAAGGGGCACGCATGGGGCCTGCATGGATCTGCACTAGGTCCTTTGTGTATGTTGTGGCTCTTTGTTTGCTACCCTTGTGAGAATCCTAAAAGTGGATATGGGCAGATCTCTGACTCTTTATCCTGTGCTTGGGACACTTTTCTTCATAGCGAGTTGACTTTCCAGTCTCAAAATGAGGAGTTTTGCCTTGTCTTATTGTATCTTCTGTTGTCCTGTCTGGAAGTCATCTCTTGGAGATCCCCTCCTTTCTGCAGAGGAAGCAGAGAGGGAGTGGATCTGGGTGAATGGGAAGGTGCTGGAGGTGGAGCTAGAAGTGGAGGGAGGGGAAACTGTGGTTGGGATATATTGTACGAAAGAAGAAACTAGTTTTAAAAAATCAAGTTGAGGAATAAAAATTAGAGCAAATCATCAAAAAGAGAGGAGGAATGGGTAAAAGTGAGTGATATTCTTATAATAAATACTAGGATGTATGTGTGTGTGTGTATATGTGAGTATGATCGATGAGAATAATTCTATGACTGAATACACTAATTCATTTTGTCATGCATTTTTATTCTAGGCAATGGAGGAGAGATGGTGAAACTTTCCATTATTTATGTTTTTAACTCTTTTACAGTTTTAACTTGGAAGTTAAAGTTACAGTTCATTCAGTAAGGAAAGTGACAGTTTACAAATAAAATGTTTATGCATTTTGGGCCAGCAATGACATGGATGTTTCATAGCTGCAAACCCTAATGACAACTAATCCATACCACTTAGCCAACAGAAAATAAAAAAAAATTCTCAGAGTATGTTTTCAAGATATGTGGCTTTCTCAGATCTTTTCTGCAATTCACATTTATTTGCAGGTGTAGATACTTGTATTCCTTAGTTTTTCTGTATAATACCCGAATAAAAGATACAAATTATGAAGGGAAAAGAAATAAACACAAACTATTTTGTCGCTCTTCAGTCTTGCTATTTGAATGGGGCTATTCCAAAATTACTACAAAGTAAATTTTATAAAATAATTGCACCCAAAAATGAACACATTTTAAAAGAGAATATTTAATGTCATTTTAAAAGTTTGAGTATACATTCAGAATCTTGACACTCTTAAACAGTGACTAATGGCTTACAACCTACCATGGATTGGATTTTATTAGATAAATGACTATTCTAGTAGCTACCTTTTATGAGTATACTTTCATCATTTATTTGTATTTCACATCCATATATTTATTTATCACGAATAGTAAATAACCTACTAAGTTTCTTCCACCATACTAATGATCCAGGTTTCCTTTATAAACATCCTAAGAGTTTTATAAATTATTAACATGTAGTTAAACATACTTATCTATAGTTAAGTGAATTTGTCTCAAGGATTTACATAATCCTTCTAAATACAATGCATTTAAATCTGAAACTAGAGAAAATTCAATATGGCTTCACTGCCTTGCAGTATTGTGCTTTTCTAAAAAAAATTAAGATTTAAACTATTTAAAATTTCAAGAACTATGACATAAATCACCGCTCTCTTCTTCCACTGAGACATGCATGTAATGTATATTTTATAATTGAATGATGAATAGTCTAATATATATATATATATATATATATATATAAAATAAAAGGGAAAAATACTGTGATTGTATACCTGTCCATGAAACCAAGTTTTCCTCAATCCCTGCTTTGTTTGTATCATTTTAATATTGACTTATGACAATTTTTGTTAATTTATTTTGTATGCATGTACAATGTATGTGTAGAAGACAAGTTTTAACAGATTGTCTTCTCCTTCAACCATGTGGATCCTGTGGATCAAATTTAGGTCACTGATCTTGGCAACAAACAACCTTTACCCCGTGAGCCATTTTACTGTTCTCTTTCCCTATTTCCAATGGTTTAAATTTTATGAAGTCATTCATTCTATAACTTTTACCAGCTATTATATACCACATATATGGACTAAGATATGTTAAAATAATAGTGGCTTCAAACAAATGAAATGACTTTCTATAATTTAAACATTTTGATCTCAGTGTTGTAACATAGGACAATACTTTAATGAAGCTATGTTTTCATATATTGCTTACATCATATTTAACAATGAATAGGATTTTTTGTCTGTTTGTTTTAAGTCCTATAACCTTGAGCAAACATAAACACCTGAAAGGATGATATATGTTAAAACAAACATTCAGTCAATTGTGGTGTATGCCTTTAAACCCAGTACTAAAGGGGCAGAGGCAGGCAGATCTCTGAGATTGAGGCCAGCCTGGTCTACAGAGGGAGTTCTAAGACTGCCTGGACTGCTACACAGAGCAACATTGTCTCAACAAAACAAACCAGCAATTTAAAAGAAACAAATCAAGATGAAAGTATCAATTCAGGAAGCCTAGGAGACTACAAAATGTAATCTACACTTTTTGGCAAAGTAGGTATTATAACTAAACATAATTAAGTTTATTTTATAGTTTGACACTAGAGAGTAACACTTGAGAAAGCACATATTTTCCTCATTAATGATTTTACATTACAGAATAAAGTAAAATGTATATAATTTTCCATGCAGTATTACTTAAATTGAATTCTTTTATGCAATATACATTTCATATGTGTTAATATATTATGTTACTTTTCTAAAAGCAAGCATATATAACCTTTCCTTTCCAAGCCTTGCAATTTTGGCCATACAATTTTAAAAAGCATTATTAACATTAAGTTAAATAAAATCTAAAATTTGTAATGCTATTTGTAAGTGTATAAGTATTATTACACAAAACCTTCATATGAAAGTATCACTGATAAACAAGTACCTCAGGTTAGGTATAAATATACTTGAAAAAGTTGTCTTCCTCTCACTGCAAAAGTTAAAGTCTAAGTTATTTAGTAAGACTAGCAAACTCATATTATCTAATTCTTCAAATTCTTTTAAATTAAAGCATTCTTCAGCTTAAGAGTAACAATATTACAATGCATTGGACTATGAATTTAAAATTGAGATATGTATTTGTTGTGCATTGTTCTGTTTTACAAAAGAATATTTTGGAATATTTCACAGATGATGATGATGATGTGGATACAAATCATTGAAGCATTTGACAAATAGACAACAGTTAGTATTTTCACAGAGCTAACAGTACTGGTTTCTTCCGGAATATGGGAAATCAGCATTTCTAATGAGCAAGTCTTTTGAAGACCTATTATGAGGTTTGAAAATAATGACATCTTGAAATTTGGAGGTAAATAGACAGATCTAGAGAACATCATATTGAGTGAGGTAACCCAGATCCAGAAAGACAAATATCATATATACTCACTCAAAAGTCCTTTAGACAGAAAACAAAGAAAATTAACCTACATTTCACAATTCCAGTGAACCTAGACAACAATGGGGACTCTAAGAGAGATGTACATGGATATAATCTACATGGGAAGTAGAAAAAGACAAGATTTCCTGAGTAAACTGGGAGTACAGGGACCCTGAAAGACCCTGGGAGAGGGTTGAAGGGGAGGAGAGAAGAAGGGAGGGGAGGGGAGAAAAATGTATTGCTCAATAAATTCAATTAAAAAAAGAAAATGTACAATTCAGTGTGAGCCTCTTTGTAACATTGTCTACAAGTTAAATGTTGGATTTTCTAATATATAACCTCTTGTCTCTCTGTTTCCCTACATGTTTCAGAATGTACACCCCCCACAATAGCTTCATTTCTGTCTTATGTTATATTCTTGTATGTATTCCAAGTAGAAGAATGTATTGTGATAGTTTCCTTTCTTGAATTTTGTTGTTGTTGTTGTTGTTACTGTTGCTGCTGCTGTTCCTATCATCCTTTCTTGTCACCCCCTTCCTCTAGGATTTCTCTGTGTGTCCCGGACTATCCTGGAACTTGCTCTGTAGATGAGATTGGAACTCAGAGATACAACTGCCTCTGTCCTGAATGCTGGAATAGTAGGCATGTGCCACCACCTCCTGGCTCCCTTCCTCCATTTTATATATAATTTCCCCTAATAATATCACTTATATTTTCATATGTACAGATAATATAAAGACTGATGATTGTATACACAGAGAGATCAACAGGTAGGTAGGTAGGTAGATGGATAGATAGATAGATAGATAGATAGATAGATAGAGGCATTGTGTGTATGACAGAAAACTTGTAATGTTTGTTTTTCACTTATTTGCTTAGTATAATAATTTCCAATTCCACTCATTTCCATGAATATGATATATATTCATTCCTCTGAATAGCTGAACAAAACCCTCAGTGTGCATAGAAAAAAAAAGAAAATGTAGTCATAGAAATAATACCTTTCTAAAAAAAATCTTAACTATAAAATTTGGAAATGCCAGGGAGATGACAGAGCACAGTTGGTTGGTGGCCTGAAGAAAATGTTCAAATTATGGTTTATAAAGAAGTCACATCAAAACATATTACTTTATAACATGACTAAAATTAATTTTAAGAAGTATGAAAGGGGGGATTTTGTATGGATGGAAAAATGCAGATTCCAGAAGCTAAGGATTATTAAGTTAAAACGTCAGTGTCAGGTGTAGGCTATTTCTCTGTGTGCTGTTTGTGAAGCAATTCCCATTAGGCCCCCACAAACTACAAGATATAGCTAGTTACATTGGATACCCAGCAGAGTTTTATGGTAAGAGCCTGTTTCTAAAGACACAACACACTTTTATCGTTGAACATACAGATATCATGCTGGAGCTGAGATGGAAACTTCCTCCCTGCTGGCTCATTTCCACAGTGCCCAAAGATGCTATGCAGGCAGCTGCGGGAGAAAAGCGACCAATGATCCTTGCAGCTGTGTTCTCTCCATGCTATAAATCCAGTTCCCAGACTAGCTGTAGCCACTTGTTGAAAGGTGGCAGGAGTGTTATTTATCAGACACCCACTTTGAAGAAGGGAAGTCACCCTTGGTATTATTGGACCTGGTCACATGCCCTGGCCAGCAAGGCCATATAACCAACTTTGTTTTGCCAAATGGTCATGTTATCAAACTGCCTTGTAAATATTTAAGTTTGTGCTGAAAGACCGGTTCTCCTCTCAGCATTTCTCAGAGAAGCTTGTCTTGTTTGCAGTTTGTAGCAGTTAATGCAAGAGATTCACAACTGACAAAGTGCTAAGAATAATTGATTTTGATTTTAGCCCTAAATATCAACCTGTCCAAGCATCATGGAATATATTGAACAAGATATTGAAGGAGTGTAAGATTTAAATGTTAGGGAGGAGCACAGTCTTCCGGACATGGCATAGCTATAGCACAACACTTGTGGTTTTCTTCACAGTGCCAGCATTAGAGGCTTCTACCTACATGGCTGGCGTTTATGTGCACATTGGCAATCCAAACTCAGGTGCTCATTTATGTGCCACAAGCCTTTTACACATTTAGGAGTCTTCCAACCACAGAAAATTTAAACTACACATTAAATAATCTTATCTGAGAGAAAAAAGGCCGAAAATACCATAGAACTGCCTTCTAAGTTCTCCTAAAACAGTGCTCACACACAAAAAAAATAGTTTTGAAGTGATAGAATTGATACGAGAAAAATGTTCCCTCTCATTGGAAATTTGTTCTCTACCCCTTAAAAAAGCCACAAACAAATAGAGGCTCTAGATAATTTTGTAAAATCTAGACCTGGTGAGATAACAAAGTGATTTCATAGTGTCACCCTATTCCGCGGGAATTTGGAATTTGTACTATCCTTTCTTTGTTTCTCAGTACCATAGCCAGCCCAACTTTATTACAAAAAAATAGGCAGGCATGGGAGCAGAGAAAAATGTAAAGCTCAATAAAAATCAATAAAAAAAGAAAGAAAGAAAAACAAATTAGCTTTGCTCTCAGCAAATATTGTAATGATGGTATCACTGGACTTAGAAGTGATTTCTTCCCAATACATGGTTTTTCTAAACTAAACCAGTGATAGCAGAGATAATGTCATGATAAAACCACTGCCACATAAAAATAAAATCAGACCATAAAGTGGTGTGCATGTTCTATGAAGACAAGATATGAGCAGAATTCAAGTGGGGATAAAAGAACAGGAATGAGCTGCTGCCCCTCCTCAATACCACTTAAAGTTTTCCCTTTCTTCCCGTTTCTTCCTTCAGAACACCTGTGTCTCTATTCTCATCTTCAGATCTCTTTCACTCTGGCCACACCTCCTTCAGTACTAGTATCTGTGGTAAGGCCAGGTTATGCTTTGTAAATAAGACCTGAAAATGACGCCATCAGTTGACATGCCAATGTCAATGCAGGATCAAAAGCTACAGGCAATATACTGGCTGCAGTGTTGTTTTGAAAGAAAATGTCTCCCATAGAGAGGGGCACTATTAAAAGGTGTGCTTTTGTAGAGAGGATGTAGCCTTGGTGGGGGAAGTGTGTCATTCAGAACGCAGGCTTTGGGGTCTCATACATGGTCAAGCCACACCCAAGGAGACAGTTCACATCCTGTTGCCTTTTAGATCATGATGTAGAAATCCCCAGCACCACATCTGGTCTGCCTGCATTCCACCATACTCCCAGACATGATGCTCCCTTCTATGATGGTAATGGACTAAACCTCTGAAACTGTAACGTGCATCTCAAATAAATGTTTTCCTTTATAAGAGTTGTCATGGTCATGATGTCTCTTCACAACAATAGAAACTTTAACTAATACAGCTACTGAGAGAGGAAAAATTAGTCTTCTTCGGGGACAAACTACCTGGTAAGTTATCCAATCCCCCCACATCCTCTCTCTCTCTCTCTCTCTCTCTCTCTCTCTCTCTCTCTCTCTCTGTGTGTGTGTGTGTGTATTTGTGTGTGTATCTGTGCATTTGTAATAATAATATTTTAAAAAAATAGAAGGACGTGGATTTGAGAGGAAGTGGGGGACGCAGAAGGAATTGAAGGATGGAAAAAAAGGGAGGAATGATGTAAATATATTATTCACCTATGAAATGGTCAGTAAATAATTTTTTTTAAACGAAGTTATAGAAAAAGAGGAAACAAGAACTGGTTTAGCTTGAAGCATTAGAAATGGCCATGACTCTCTAACCTTTTTCTGCCCCAGGGGGATGTGTATGTTGTTACCTGGTTGATATTGTAAAGATAAACCATCTCTGCTTCCTGTCAGCACATGGAAGTAGCATGGTCTCAAAAGAGAATGACTTCCTTATTTGCTCAGCAATGCGAGACAATGGACAACATAAGGATTTTTAGTATCGGTTTCAAGACTCACCCAGAACAACAGAGTAAGAACAACTAGGATGTTTCATACACTGTATGCTGCCCTGTTTACACCCAAACCCACCTAACCTGTTATTTTCTTTCTATGAGATAAGTCCACTGCCTGTGATTTTATATAGCCTCCTCCCCACAAACACAACACATATTCATGTTGGCAATTATCCAATCAACAACACTGGAAGGATATTAATGAGGTGGTTAGAGAAGATTCAAGTCACCAGGTCATTGTTTGAGAATATATATATATATATATATATATATATATATATATATATATTCATATTGTGTTGCACATCTATCTCATGGTACTCTACTAAAGCTACACCTTTCATCAAGTTAGCAATTTTCTTTTATAGTTCAGAGAAAGTAAGTGTTTTTATTCAACTAGCCACTTAATGCATCACTATCCATGGTTAAGTCCTTCAATGGTGCCCGTTTATGGAACTAATCCTCAGTTATAGTCTTTTGAACTTTGGGTTTGGATGTGTTCTACTTTGAGTTTCTATTGCTGTAATGAAACACCATAACCAAAAACAAGTTGGGGAGGAAAGAGTTTACTAGGCTTACACTTCAGCATTGCTGTTCATCAATGAAAGAAGTCAGGACAGGAACTCAAACAGAGCAGGATCCTGGTAGGCATGAGCTAATGCAGAGGACATCATGGGAAGCTGCTTACTGGCTTGCTTCCCATGGCTTGTTCAGCCTGCCTTCTTATATGACCCAGAATCACCAGCTCAGAAATAGCCCCACCCACAGTATGCTGGGTGCTCCCCCATTCATTGATCATTAAATGAGAAAATGCCTTACAGCTGGATTTTACAGAAGGAGGCATTTCCTCAGCTGAGACTCCTTCCTCTCTGTGATTCTAGCTTTTTTCAAGTTGACACACACAAAAATATCCAGTCAGTACAGAATGTGTCTTCTGTTTCAGGACAGTAATTACTGCATTTGGCTTCACAAGATAACTTAGACTTTTATGATCATTATGCTAGTGGTTCTCACAACAGACTATAGATTAAAGGTTTTCTTAATTGTTTTTCTAACTATAAATAGCACCAGATATATCTATTGGTCTCTGGACATTCTAGAGCATTAAAGAATAACATTACTGATAATGGCAAAGATAGAACTTTCTTAATGCCTGGAGGACAGCACAGATTTGAGCTAGGAATAATTAAACAAAATTATTAAACTGTTGTGTTTTTATACTCAACTTTATAAGGAGAATTTATAGAAAGTGAATGCTATTTTGTATATCTGTCTACTATGCTTTGGAGCATGAGGAGAAATGAAATAACTATTCTAAATATTCAAAGTATTTATATTATTCTTATACTTCGTTTAACATTAAATATGTTACTATTAAAATGATTATTCTATTACTTTAAATAAAATCTATTATGATTAAGATTTATTTATAGACTTAGAAGATTTCTATAATACTGTGTTTTTGTTATTTGTTTGAATTCTCTTCAGCAAAACAGCAGTTTTTTTAGATACTCTTTCAATAGATTTTATCTATATTCATTCCAGTATTTACTTTTGAAAGAACTTCTCTTTTTACCTAATATGCTAGAAAAATTGTTATTTCCATTAGGTCATTTTAGTCTAATATCAGAAAAACCGAAAATTTGAAGCTGGAAAGCAATCATGTTTGTAAAGTTTCAATAAGATAACTTTCATATGTTAAACGTGACAATGACCGTACATTCATAAATTCAACCTGTTACTTTACAGTTTCCAATTTTATATCCTTTATGTTAGCCTACTATGACTAGACGAGTTGAGAAATACATGCAAGAATGTACAATATTAAAAATCTATTATGTATTGCAGTTATTTTAAGAATATATGGTAAATATTTTTGAAATTACACTTTAAAGAGTGTTGGATATAGTCAGAAATATACCAAAAGTGCCTTATAGACCTATTGGTCTATAAGAAAGTTTGTAGAAGTTAATATGAAAGGAAAACTATCTCCCTGCAAGGTCATGATGTAAACTTTAGTTCAGTCTTTCTCAGAGGAGACTAGATCTCCTCTCTCCTGATCACTCATTTAGTTATGATTGTTTATTTTTTTCTAGTACATCATATATATTTTCATCCAAGTATACTAAACCAAACAATTCTTCCCCTTCACAGTAGTTGTTTCTTTGTTAAACTTTTATTTTCAATGTGTGTTTAGTGTCACAAATATTAGCTTGAATCGCACTAAGTATGTTAGCAGTAGAACTGAAAACATGGCATACCATTCAGGAATCCATGTCTCTTTGTTTTACAGAATACTGCTACATGAAGGATTCAGTCAGTCTATTAAAACAGCTACATCAAGTAACATATAGAAACAACATGAAAGTCATAGCAGGCACAGGTTTCACCTTTCTCTGTCCTCTATGATTGTGTTCATTGGCTTCCAGAATTACATTAGCTGCAAGCACATACAAAGGAACTAGCACAGGGGCTCTGAATAAGAGCCTCTGCGATTTACAAGAGAGCTTAAGAAGCCTTATCTACATTTGGGCCAAAGCCCTTTCTCAAACATTAAACATGCTGTTTCCTGGTGTTCAGACCCTGTTCAGGTCACCACTTACATTATTTTTCTGTAAGACCTGCAGTGCCTTGTTGACATTGTTCAGAGCATGAACTCTTGTAGATCCTTTTTCTTTTGGCTAAAAAAAAAAGAGAGAGAGAGAAATGGTGTTTACTAGAGAACAAAGAGAGAAAAAAAAATCTACCTGAAAAGACCAATATAAATTTCACTTTTAAGCTTGAATATTTTACATTTAAATGAACACATACTGTGAAATATATATATATATATATATATATATATATATATATATATATAGTCTTCAGGCTTTGGGATTTGTCCTTGGCATAGCACATCTTTAGCATAAAGAATCCACCTCCTGGGAAAGAAAGCACATATTTTCCCTTTACACAGTACAATTTGGAATGATTGTGCCTTCACTTTTTTTTAGCTCAGTGTATATTGTTATAATAGCATCAAGGATGGAAAACATTAACAAAATCTATAAGGAAAGTAAGCAGTGAGATAGAAAAGTAAGTTTTAGAAAAGTTTGAAGGAGATGTGAGTTTCTTGGACTGCCCACACTCTACTCACTAACTAGCCCACTTATACAAGCTCAAACAAGCGACCCTTATTTAACTCAGTCATAAAAGAAAGGGGGGTAATAGAAAAGAATAACAGGTTGAATAATAGAGGGAGGGACATAGGAGATGAAAATGGAGGTGAGTCTGATCAAAAATACATTGTCAGATAAATCATAATAAGGTACAGAATTGTCAAATACAAATTATTCCACACAAAATGTTCAGTGAGCATTCAGAAAACGAGAGTCTCTGAAATGTTTAGCACTGAATGGGACATACTTATTATATCCCTTACTCCAAGTCCTAGGGATATTCTTAGTCATAAGAGCCAGAGGTTTTTGATGACAAAAAAAAAATGTTTTCCCTACATAGCATGTTGGATGCACATTGAAACAAACATGTGTGATTGGGACAAGAAGATCTGTTCAAGACAAGATCTCAATATAGAGTAGGAAGTTGGTGGGTATAAAATCCCAAAACCATCTGCAGAGTTATTGCTATCTGATAAAAACAGGGAGAAGAAAAGTCAGTTTCCATTAATGATGTGATTCTTGGTAGACTAGCTGCACACTAGGGCAGATCCCACTACCAATACGAGCTTGGCAACAGAAATTGGGCTCAATGGCAAAATAAGAAATGTTTTAAAAGAAACAAAAACAAAACAGGAAGAGGTGGGGCACGCCTTTAATCCCAGCACTTGGGAGACAGAGACAGGTGGATTCCTGTGAGTTCGAGGCCAGCCTAGTCTACAAGGGCTAGTTCCAGGACAGGCTTCAAGACTACAGAGAAATCCTGTCTCAAACCCCATCCCTCCAAAAAAATGTAAAAAAAGAATGATTTTCAATGTCAGTTGGGAATGTGTAGGAGGATGGATAGGGTGCTAATGGCCAGAGTTGGAAGGAGAGGGTGCATATTTTCAAAATACAATGCATAAAATTCACAAATAATAAATTATCACCAAAATATGTAATGTTAAATAAGAACAGTATTTCTTTGACTACTACCTAGTTGTCCTAGTCACTAGAATTCAAAATTTCAATAACCAGGCTTCTTAGTTTATAATTAGTTTATCCCAAAAGTTATATCCCATCTGTTAATTTTATAATAGCATCTGCATAATTAATGAAAATACACAACACCTTATTTTTTCTAACTGATAAGTTTTAGAAATTCGATTGTTATGATACTTGTATTTAATAACAATTATTATTTTTGATGGATTTCCCTTAAAGCAAGTTTTCATTAGCTATCTCCAGGAATATATCAGAAAGTCATTTCCTACTAACAACTTTTCCTTGATATCTTCAAAAACAATGTCAGAACAAATCAGCTGCTGAAACCAGTGATTTATATAGCTCTCATTTTAAGTTTAGGGAGGCTATTGTTTAGTAAAAGTCATGACCTCCAAAACCTGGTTTCAACGTTTTGCTCTTGCACTTTTGGACTATGTGAGCATGAGAAACTTCTTCCCATTCTCCGGTTGTCTCACCTGTTAAAACAGAGCTAATAAAAATAGCTGTTCTACAACTTTAAATAGGAATGTGTGTAAAGACGTTAGATGGGGAGTTTTGATATAGTATTTTCAGATTTTTGCTGTATGGAGTTGGTAGTACATGCAAGGTACTTCACATTATTATTAAGCAACTTGCAATGCCAATGGTTCCATACAACTTGTATATGTAATTATTCTAATCTTAAAAGAATTAATATGTATTTACAGAAATTATCAGTGGAGCAAGGCTTTAACATTTGGGCTGGGACTATGCAGTCAGAATTTTCTTATTTCTTTTCTTACCTTTTCTTTACTTTGTGTATGTATAGAATAAATAATGTACTTTTGTACTTTTAATTTTACCGTGTACTTTCCAAGAGTCTTCCCAACCTTCTTAAGACTTCCATACCCTAGAGAACCTTATTCTTTAAACTGGCTGGATAAGCTTCCAACATTTATCCTAAGTCTTCTATTCGTCAAGATGACTTGACTAGTATCCTTTGTAAAAGACATAAATGTCTTGTTCCCTCACTTCCTCCATCTCCAAGCATAGCCTCATTAACAGAAATCTCCACTTTTCATATCTTAGAAAATTTTACCCCATGAATGTCCAAGTGATAACAGCCTACATTTTAGTATTTTTCTATTTACCACCACAAACATCAAGAAAACAAAGGTACAGAAACATGTTTTCTACAGAAAAGCAGCAAAATGTCATCATTAGTGTGCAGAGAATGAGAACAGTTTATGAAAGACAGTGAGATTTATTTATTTTTTTATTTATGAACAGAACTGACACATAATTACCAAGAGTAGCTGGATGCTCACAGGCACTAATTTCTTTATCACCATTATAAAAATGCACATGTTCTGCATATACACTTAAACATCATATATGCATAAAGTGAAATTAAGACTAAGCCTACACTGCCCCTTCCAACTGGCTATTTGACAAAAGTTTAAATGTAAAGAATTTGAATATTTTATTTTAGGAAGTCATCAACCCAAGTTAAATTTCATAAAAATATATCAAATATGCATATAAATAACATGCATATAAATAATATTATACAGACCAGATTATTTTAAGGAACATACATGTATTTATGTATATACATGCAAAAACAACTAATGAAAATAGGAGGTGATGCACTTGAAAGAGAGTAGAGAGGAGTATATGAGTGAATCAGAAGGAGAAAAGGGTGAAATGTAATTATACTATAATCTCAAAAATAAGACAAATGGGTTAGTAAACCAGAAAAATGTATCACTTTGAGTTAATAGAGTAACATTATAATCCTATATAATTATTGAAGTTAATTAAAAATGAATGCACAAAGTATGGCTTTTCAGCATAGCTACAATATTTGAAAATCATTTTCATAGCCATGCTTCCATATACGTACCAAAATATTATTTAAGTAATTAAAAGAAAAAAAATGAATTCTATGGAATTTAAGAGGGAGAAATTAATTTTAGAAGTTTGTTCTAAAAAGCCTTCAATAGCAAGCAGAAGCCAATGTTTTTCAAGGACTGTCAGAACACAAAGACGCACACAAAGCAAAATAGGTAAACAAGACAACAAAGCAAAATTCTGGGCAATGACTGAGCGAACAGGGACCAACTTGGCTTGGTGTGGGAAAATTGCAGGAGGCAACTCAGAGATAGGATTTTGGCCAGATCTAACTTTGATAGACAGCTAGAGTTTCTATAGTACATACAAAGCCTTGGCTTGTGTGTGGGGTCGTGCTCATGTGCAGGCACATGCTTAAATGCGCATGCTGGAGAGCTATAGTAAAGGGAAAAGAGATAAGATTAAAGCAGTAACTGAATAGGGCTCATTAGACACGCAGAGTGGATGACTGTAGGTAGAATGGCGTCCTAAGCCCTGCTTACAAGAATAATAGACATCTAAAAAGATTTCTAAGTCAAGAGATTATGATTTAAGAGATTTTCTCCATTATGAGACTTTCATCAACTGAACTCAGACTCTTCCATGACTTTAGTGACCTATAACATTGTATTACCATGTTATGTCCTTCATAGGGATGTTCTAAAGTTATACAAGTTAAATTTCTCAAAAGGAAATTACATTTTCATCTCATTTGCTTTTGGATATCAGACTAAATACTAACATTTTATTATGCTGTACTAAAAATAATTTTATTTATAAATACAGGTACATTTAAAATATGTGCAAAATATAAAACAGCACAAAGATAAGTTTAAAGTCATTATGCATAAAATTTTATACAATTAGTCCTTAAGAAGCATTTTTAAAAAGTAAAGGCAAATATTGCTTATTAACAGAATGTATTGCTGAATTTTTTACTATATTATTCTGTATAAGATAGACAATGCCAAAAAAGAAATTTATAATATGATTTAGTTCAGTAATAAGACTGTCTTGTTTATCTAATACATTGGTGAATTTTATTAGATAACTGAAATAAAACTAATTCTTTGAGGTCTGACACTTCATTGAGGTTACTGTAAATTTCACAATAAATTTCCTGGACTGGGGAAATTTTTCAGTGTACAAGTTTGAGGGCCAGAGTATGGATCCTTAGCACACACATAGTTGCCAAATAGGTATGGTAACCTGTCTGTGATCCGAGGGCTCAGGAGACAGAGACAGGGACCACAGAAGAAAGCTGACTAAATAGACCAGCTGAACTGATGAAGTCTAGGTTCAAGGGAGAGACTTTGCCTCAGAGAGAGACTGAGCCAGATATTTTAAGTCAACCTTTCGCCTTCACACACACACATGCACACACATGTCTGTATGTCCACATGAAAACATGCATCCACTCCCACATACATACACATGAGAAAGAAAAGAGAGAGCAAGAAGGAGCGAGGGAAGAGAGTGAGGGAGAAAGAGAATGAAGGGAGAGAGGGAGGGAGGGAGGAAGGAAGGAAGGAAGGAAGGAAAGAAAGAAGGAAAGAAGGAAAGAAAGAAAGAAGGAAAGAAGGTTCCTACCAGTTTTTGTCCTGTCAGGCCTTCCAGGAGGTCTAGGAGGCATTTCCCATCCTGCAGGTCACTGAAGAGGTTGTCTATGCGCTGCTTTCCAAACTGAAATAAAAAAAAAACACACCCACTTGAAGAAATTACAATTTTTTTATGATTCATATCTATGACAAAGGCTTTGGAAATTTAAAACTATATTTAAGGGCATTTGATGTATCAAATTAATAAGTGGCCA
This sequence comes from Microtus oregoni, assembly GCF_018167655.1. Taxonomy (NCBI): domain Eukaryota; kingdom Metazoa; phylum Chordata; class Mammalia; order Rodentia; family Cricetidae; genus Microtus; species Microtus oregoni. The sequence goes on along the minus strand of NW_024544167.1, from coordinate 161,450 downwards.
GGAGTAATGGATGAAAAAGAAAGTTCAAGCTGATCATGAGGATCAAAGAAATTATAACATTAGGACAAATGTACGTAAACTCTTAATGACAGCAAGTTGAAATTTAGAGCGTAATTAATTTAATTATCGTGTCATATTATTCAACATCCTTTTGTCACACCTTACATACAATAATTCAGAAAGTCTTGTTCTCATCTTAAAACAAATCAAGTTTTGAGAATATCTGATTTATTTTAGTTAGTTAGCCAGTAGTTAGTTTGAAGCCTATCAGACCTGGTAATTTTAGGTGGTCTTACACCCAAATACCTAGTAATCCTAGTTGGTCTCCCATCCATGTACTATCCAGGCCTAACCATGCTTAACTTCTGGGATCAGATAAGATCCATGGTGTTCAGTGTGGTGAGGCTGTAGGTAGAAAAATTGAATTAAACAGGGTGAAAATAACTCTAATAAGGTTTTCCACTTATTTTTCTAGGATATCTACTTAGAAATTCCATTAAAGAACATAAAAATTACTATAATCACTAAGAAGTCCTAAAATTCTTAGAGAAACTAGGGATGGGAGACACTGAATTGTGCAAATGGATCTTATCACTGTTGCATCGTTTCCGTCATCTTAACAGTAATGCACTCATCTTATGGGAGCAGTTGAGACAAAGAACTTGGCTGTGCAGCCCTTTGTTACAAAACTAGAAATCATAAATCCAATGTTTTGCATTGGTTCTAGGTAACTTTTGAAGCCTCTCTCTGCTCCTTCCATCTTACCATGCTATTCTTTCAACCTCATCTTTCTACTCTGTTATCTTGTACAGATACTGTTTCTTCTGACAGACACTCCAAATATTTTCTAGTTTTCATTTAAAAATATCCACAATTCCTCTTGGTGAGATTATTTCCAGCTCTCTTATCACCCAGATTATCAACAAAGACTTAGCTTATCTAGCACTGAAATTAATGGAACATCAACAAACCTATGCAAGATGCTGCATGGAGCTTATATTGGTAAATCAGACACATAATGCTCAGATGACAGTAGTTCCTTCCAACTGGGAAAACATATTCAAGAATGATAATACCACAAATATTAAATAAGTGGATCCAGGAAAACATAACTGTGGAAATACCAGTCTGTGGACTCGAATCATGAATTGTTTTCTCCTGCGTGTCAAATAACAGGCCTAACATTAGTGATTTGCCACTACTCACAAGCCACTTAGATTGCAAATAAACTTTGTAACTTACTTATCAAGAAAATCCCTGTATTCAAGAAAAAATATTGATTTATCTATGATTAAAGACATAAAAGTTGGATTGTCCCACAATCAGATAGCAATGTCAATGATTGGCCCTGTAGCTGCCTAGATAGGTGCGTTCTATGAAGAAAATCCTGGCTTCTGCAGGCAAGTTACTCATTCTTGTATGCTCAGGTTTTGTGATATCATATCAACTAAGGACAATTTTTTACAAACTATTTTTTTGAAATTATGCCCCAGTAGTTCTTTTTGAAACTACAGTGTAAGAATGAAAAGAGTACAAAACATTAACATGCTGAAAGATTTTTAAAATGATTATTATGTATACTATTATGTATAAGCAAATCTTAAAACTGTGATATTTTATGACTCTTTAAGCAGATGACTGTATATTTCCTAATAATACCATAAATATCAAGAATGTAAACATAATACTGAGATTTTGTTTTCCAAGTAAATTAAAGTACAACTTGAAATGCTGTTTATTTCAGCAGCAAGTTTTATCAAAGCAACTGAGAAAAGAGTGTCTTCTAAAATTGTGAAAAGAAGCATCTTCCGGATATAGCAGTTTTTAATATAAGCACATGTATTTTTTTTCTGGCAAAGATTGTTGTTCTTAGGCCATACCAGGCGTCTATATTGGTTGCCAGACAAACTCTGACAAACCAAGAAGAACAATGATGAGAAACTGACATTTATTCATAAAGAATAGAAGGTGGGAAATATGAAATGTGTCTCAGAGCACCTAATATAAATATCATATAGCACCAAACATATGCTTTGATTAGGGAAAAGAAGTAAAGACCAACAAGCTTAGAGAATCTTACCTACAGTCTAAATGTGACGCAGACTCGGTAATTTTCCCTTTAATGGCAAATTTGACCAAAATGGAAGAGGAGTAATGATGATACTACTCTCTTCAAAGGTTCCCAAGTATAACTAGTTGATGATCTTAGTGCAAGGAATCAGCATGTTAGTAGAAAAGAGACTGATACTATTATTTTATCAGTTTTCAAAGCACATATATAACCAATGATTCACTGAAGTCTCATAACAGAAATCCAAGTCTTATTTGTTCCACTGGCCATATTTTCATCCAGAAGAAACATGATTCCAGCAAATGAGATTGAATGAATTCATCCTGGATATGGCAGTATCAATTCAATATCTTAAGGTTTAACAGTTCTTTAAGAGCACATGCTGAAGCAGGGTTTGCCCTGCTTCCTTTAATGTATGTTTGCTTTAATGTAAAAGCAAATATCAAAGCACTTTTGAGTAAAATTCCCATCTACGAAAGCAGTTCTCAACGAAATGTCACGGAGCTTCAGATGCTTAGTCTACATGTAATATGACTACCCCACAGAGAGAAAAAAAAATCTCATTACTCCTGCATCCTGCACTTGGTTTTAACTACTCTCAACTTCTTGTTAGACAGAATTATAGATAATATACTGCAAAGGATCACAGGTTACAAAGGCAGCAGAAGCTAACTTTGGTACTCAGGTGCCCTGTTCACTAGCTATGGTATCCTAGTAAAGCAAGTAAACCTTTGAACTTATTTGTAAAATGGAAATTGATATAATAACAGCTCAGAGCACACTTGTGAAGTTTAAATGAAAAAATGTTGTATTCTGTAGGTATTGCATTTTGATGGGCAACTCATTCTTATTTAATAAATATGGGTTGATTTTAACCTTTATTTTATTAGCGCTTCTGTATTTATCTAGCGCTAAGTACTAGGTACATGTGAAATTTTAGCATGCTATTGAATCACATAGAAAATGTTGAGCTCATTTGCAGTGTATATGAGTACAACCCCTATAATAGTAGGTTAATAGTATAAGAGTATAAGTGTAGCCCCTAGAAGAATAGTAAGGAAGGAGAACTGTAATTGTGCACATAAATCACTGAGAATGAGGAAATAAATGGTGGATTGGAAAGCTCATAGAAGATTCACGCCCTTACTCTGTTGCTTCTTTGGCTATTTTAATTAAATCTCAGTTTGTTTCTGTCCCATTTCTTCTTTGATATCTGTAACATCTTTTTTTTTTGTTCACAGGTGACATTTAGGGTAATGAAAAGCATCCTATTTTCCTAAAATCCCATCGTTAATGGCTTTCCTTTCAAGTGCAGAAAATGATTTTGTAAAAGAAAGTATCACATCCTTTTTGTTCCACATGACTCTGTGGCTCTCTGTCTTCAGTTCCTTTCATGACTAATGCTTCCTTTATTAAATGAACTCAGTGAACTTTTGACATTACTCAGCAGATTCACCCATGAGGTTATTGACTTCTTTGCTAACCCAAGTAGCAAGATGAAGTGATCATAAAATAGCAACCCTTCTATAGTACTGTAAGTAAAGAACTAAGAAACATGGGAGCCCCTACAATGTTAAAAATATTAATAGGTGGTATAAACAAAGAGGAGAACAATTAAAATAAAAAAAAAAACCCAACTGTGAAAAGCTCAGAAATGCATTTGTGAAGCTGTTTAAGGGGCCTCTAACTATTCGGAGTTACATTAGTCTTTTAACCTGAAAATACAGAAGGATCAATATAGTGTTCCAGTAAGAGGTAAAGAGCACACGGATAATTTAGCATGACCTTCTGGTTACAAAAAGGTCAAGCCTTGGATATATCTGTTGCTCAAAAAGTCAAGAGACTGCTCAGTGATTACAAATGTCTGGACACTGGAAACAGCAAAAGGACTGCAAAAGTGAGGATTCAAGATCTCCGGGGAGGCAATGCTGCTGGACTGACTGCTCAGCACAAAATGAAACAGCCCACTATAGTTTAAAGAGGAACTCTTCATAGGTGATATAATTCCTTAAGTATGGTTTTAAAAAATTTAACAACAATTGTATTGCAGCATAATATACATACAGGAATATATATATATATATATATATATATATATATATATATATTAAGCTATATAGCTCAATGAACAGCAATCATACTTGGAAACAGTAACAACCTCATGATACTTCTGTGGACTAGCGTGTTTAAGAATGAGCACTGCACAAATTGTGAACAATACATGTTAATAATGCTTTACAAGCCTCTCAATAAAGACAAATTAAACATGCTTCAGCTTTAATTTTAGGAATGTAATGATTGAAAGGGTTATGGATTATAGAGAGAGTATTTGGAAAGAAAATTTCACTCTGATAAAATGTGTTTTACAAAGCACAAAAGTTGTAATTTTATGAATAAAATTTACTCTACATTCACAATGCTTTTATTGAAATCCAAATCTTCTATATTCTTATGAAATGTGGGCAAGTGTCCCTTCTAATCCATGCCTAATTATTTCAGTTTTTAAAAACAAAATATTGTATTACCCAGATTGTGTGGTAATGATGTGAAAATTTTATGTAGAATGGAATTTTAAAAAAAATAAGATATGCTTAAAAGATGCTAACTATCATGAATTTATTCTGTATTTTGAATGATAATGCTCATACTTCTTGACAATTCCCTCTTGTGAGCTTAGATTCAGAGTGATCAATAGCACTATCTAGCTTGATATCATAAAGATTAAATAACTAATAAATGTAATGTGTTTAATATAGTCCCAGATTGAGAAAGTGTTTGATAAACTCAAATTATATTTCTTGTGTCATCCTTCATGTTAAATGTTCTTACCAGGCAGTAAGGTTCCAACTTTGTTTTGAGGATCAATCAGCCATTGCAAGAATGAGTAATATTGTAAAAGCTTATCAAAAGAATGTTTGCAAAGATGAAGATTGAGTCTTATGAAACCACTAGAATAGAGAACTATGTTTACTCCTAGACTCAGAGAAGAGAGCAATTTTTGGCCTGTAGACAATTAAACAAGTAAGAAGGCTGCCTGAGAGGATCTCCCATCACTCAAGTGTCCTTATCATTCTAGATGCTTTCTTTCATGTTTCTTTTAAGAGCTGCCATTAGCCAAATAAATGCACCTGGAAATTCTTGGGCTAGGGAATCTGCCTGTATAGTCAAGCTAGTTACTCGGGAGAGAAAAATGAGAAAGTGGATGAACCATCACTATTTTGACACTTCACACATTGCAAAAAAATTGTCGCAGACATCCATGTCAGGCAGGAATTGAAAGCCCAAATGTTCTTATTTAGGCTTAATTTACCAATTATATCTCTAGGAATGTCATCGCAAAAACCAAAATGTATCACTGGAATACATTTTCTTCTTTAACAGGAGTATCGAAGTTCTGGAATGTTCTTAGGATTTAACAGATGAAAATTAACATGTATTTATTCATTATCACTTAGCATCAAATACTTTTAGAGACTCTTATGTACCAGAAATAGCACTGAAATCTGGCTGCAAAGATAATGAAGAAAAAGCCAAGTTATTCCTTGGAGCTAAGAAGTACTCAACAGCTAAGTTATATAATATAATACTTTCACATTCACCCCAGTTGCAAAATGTCATTCTATTCAGCAGTGTATCTTTATAAAACATAATCACTAGCAACCAATGTGTATGCTATAGTATTAAGTTCATAAAAAATGACTCAGGCAGATTTCACATTACAACCTTGAGCAGTAGCAACACAACAATCAAAGGCAATCCAGTCATTGTCTATAAATGGTTTGTTTCAAACAATAAAGGAAAAACATGATTAACAAAGTCAGCATATTTCATTGTCTGATAAAGTCTATGTCTTACAAACTTTGTTTAAAAAAATGAATTTTTTACTTAGACTTCTGATTTACCATTTGTAAATTACCATGGATAATCCTAGTTCATTTCTCCATGTTTTCAAAAACTAAAATTTGCAAAACTTTGGTAATTTTGTATTATATATTATTTTATATAGCCATAATGAAATTAAAAAATGTAACATAGAAGACTTACAATATTTGAATTTAATAACTCTTTTTTATAAGAATTATATGTTCCATATACATTGAAATACTGAAAGATACCTTTAATTTTTATACTAAATCACATAGTAAATTATTTATATTTGGACACATAGTGATAGGCAAATAAATGAGTTATGATCTATTCCAACAAGCGTTTTACATAAAAATATAGCATGAAGTTGTCAAAATGAAGCATTTTGTTTTGAAGTATGTAAACACATATACATATATACATGTCATATACAAATATGACATAATAAATAAGATTACTGAGGAAATATTATCTATCAGTACTTAGAATGAAATAAAATCTACGGTGGTATAACTTTATTCACACATGTAAAAGCAATGACTTAACATTCATGTATTCAATAAATAATAAATTTATATTTAATCTTTAATTTATATATATTTTCCTAGTTACAGTCCTGGGCAATTGTATGTGTTCAACGTGTGTGACAAAACATTGTTTTTCCCCTAATCATGCTATTCTGCTGCTAACTGAGGAAGTGAACCTTGGTCAATTCATAATATTTTATTAGACTATACTGAAGGCCACTTTGTAGACACTAAATCAAGGAAGTGATTCATAAGGTTACAAAGTATAGAATATGTAAGTAAACGCTTCTATGCCTCTTGTATTTCTATTTCCTTCTAACAAGTTGAACCAGAAGATGTTTCCAATATTGTAGTAGTAGTACATGGTTGAAGACTGGCTTTTTCCATATGAATCATTTTCACATAGATTTATTCATTAATTTTTGAGCCAAACATCAGTGTACCTTACATATTTTGCTTTAATTAAGTTCTACAATAACCAAGGAAACCCACCTATAATTTACACATAATAAATTTGTGGCATAGAGAATACAAATAATTTTTCTAAAGTCACCACAATTAAGCATTACATAAACTCTAAATGTAGACACTTTACCTACCAATCTCTTAACCATTCTTGCTATCTAAATGTTGTTTAAGTTATGGTGATTTGTTTATAATATCATTCAGAATTACTGATAGGTAATTATAATTTGGGCACCTACATAATCTCCAAAATGCGAGTTTTAAAACTTGTTTTTGTTGTTCACTTTGCTATTTTGTTCATAGGGTATGAGTGTTCTTCTTCTTCTATGCACATGTCACATGCCTGCAGAAGCCGGAGCAGTGCGAAGAGACCCTGAGAACCAAACCTAGACCAGGTCCTCCGCAAGAGCAAGAGGTGCTCTTAACCACATAGTCATCTCCCCACTCTCTCAAGATAGCAACGTTTTCATGTAATCAGTTCTTTCTGTTCTTTCCCTTTAGTTACTTAATGTCACATGCTATTTGACAAAAGTAGTTATTCTTTATGCTGGGCTGAATCTGTGGCAAGCTAGTGGGCAAAGTGGTACTTCTTTCATATACATTATGATCTTTTTCTCAGGTTTAGGGCTGTGAAGATGGTTCAACCTAGGCTGATATTCACAGTGTTGAGCACAGTAAGTACCCTGTGTCAAGTAATGATATAGACTGGCACCCAAAGTTGTTCTCTGACCTCCACATATACACGACCACACGTGCTCATCTAGTCACTTTCCAAGCAGACACCCATAAATACATCCTCACAAAGACTAAACATTTGAAAAAAGAACGAAACCTGTAAATTGTTATATTGATTAACATCAGAGATTCTGTTAACTCCTTGGGATATCCATATGACTGGCATTCTTAACAAATATGGCGAAGACTGCTCCTGAGCAGTAACTCAACTAAGGCAATATTGTCTAAAGGTTTGGAGAACTATTCTCTTGTTATCATCAACTAAAGTGAAAAATAAAATTAAAGTCCTAAAAGGTGATGAGGATTAAATTAGCAGCAAATAAAATAATAAGTTTTGGGTTTGTGCATTTACTTTAGGCATTTCATAAACATATAAACATGCCAGTTGCATTTTAAAAATCCTCCATTTATTGGATTTATTTTGAAGAAAATGGTACTTGAAAGTAAATAGCACTTATTTAAACTGCTCTTCTGGTTTTTCTCAATTGTGCAGAAAATGTTGTTAAATTATATAACACTTCACTTGTTTTCATCACATGTCAAAGGAGAGAAGTATTTAAGTTACACAACATTTAATCAGCATGAGTCACATGCTTCATTCTGTCCCACACATCAGGAAGAATAGAGAGATGAAAGGTGTTTTTTCCCCTTTACCTATTGCTATTGTTTTCACAGATTTTGTCACCTTCTCGGAAAGAGGTGTACTTTAAAGCAATTATAATTATAATCCTCTTGAGACTGGTGTCATAAATGTGCTGCTGGTACAAATAAGAGAGATTTTTTTTCCATTCTGGGAGAATAACAGAAAGTAGGAGTTTCTCTACTGATTCTTAAAAGTTGAATAAATTATTAACAGGAAAATGTGGAAGGTGGAAGAGAGTACAAGCACAATGACCTTCAGATGCTAGGATCAAATTTCATTTTATGATTACCCTAATCGCAGTAAGCCAGTTCTTTAAGCATAGGTTCTATTGAGGGGCAGAAAATGATCACATTACAGATGTATAAGAGACTACATCAGAGAATATTTGTTATGGCACTCAAAGAAATATGGACACACATCTATTGTCTTTAGACTTTTAAAGATGGCTTCTAATTTTGATACACTTAAGCCATATTTTAATTTTAATAAAATTAGACATGTTTTAACTAATTATGTTTTAACTAACTATACTATTTCAGAAAGACTGATATTGGCATTGTTTAGAGGCTATTCTTATATGAAAATATTACTTGGCAAGGGAACTACATTGTGCAAGAACATCTGCTCTAAATGGTTTATTAACAACAAAATTGGTCCAAATATTTCATCCTTTAATGAGCCCATGCCCTTTTCAATGTGGTCTCGCTGCTCTTCTCTTCCTCATTTCCTGCCTCTTGAATCTGTGTCAGCCCCTGACTTGCTTTGACAAGTAAAATGCATCAGAGAGGTTTGCATCCTACTTCCAAATGTTGGCCTCAAAAGGGTTAGACCAGTTTTTCTGTACTCTGTGTGAATTTTTTTTTCTGTCGAAACACACCTGAGCCAGGTTTGGAGAAGATGAGAGGTGTGAAAGAGAGACAAGTTGCCCTAGCTATCTCATAGGAGAGTGTTACACACTAGGAGGCAACTAGGCATCCAGAAAAAAAGCATAGTTACAACCAGCAAATCTACTTTGTCGACCCAGAGCAACCTAGGAACACATGAGGAATTTTATCAAAGAAAAGAAAATTGCTGTGTCATACCTGTATACTTGAAATAATAGTGTTTGTGTTAGCTGAGATTTGAGGTGATTAAAAACTGACAATGAATCAATACTTGTCCATATACAAGACAAAGACATCAATGATTAAAATCTTTATGAAATATCATTTTTTTCAAAGAGCTCTTGAGTTTTTGTGGGACAAAGTGCTTCAAGCTAGAGAACATTTATTGCTAAAATTGATTATGGGCACAAAGAGGCTTGGTCCAGCAATTACTCTGGAGGAAGGCAGTCAATATATTTTACACAGCTCCTATAGCTAGCTAGCATCCTGCTTCAATAATGATTATGATGATAACCTAATTACTCACTATTAGTTTTTGGCTTCATAGAAAAATAAATTGAGCAGTGTTGAGTTTTCAAAAAAAAAGTCTAGAAAAATGTTTAGTAAATGTGTTCTTTTAAACTTTCTGTAGTCATTATATACTATATGTATACATTAATGTGTAGCTGTATACGTATGGCAACACAAATGTTTTAGTTCTGACCCAATATGTTCATTGAAAGTCCAGTTGAGGAAATAAAAATATTCAATGGACCTCTCTCATTTTGTTCCTATGTGGTAAAGTTTCATTGCATTGTCAGCTTGAAATCTAGCTTATCTCCTATGCTTCATTCTTCCAGTGGCTTGTTATTTAAAAATAGTGAGTCAAAATAATTCTCAGTGAGCTAAAACTGTCACCTTCACTTAGTTTTTCTAAAAACAAAACAAAAACAAATGCTTTTCTGAATGGCACCCCAAAGGATGGATTTAACTTTTGTTTGTTTGTTTGTTTCTCAAAATATGGCTTCTCTGTCCTGGAATTCACTTTGTAAACCAGGCTGGCCTTGAACTCATGAAGATCTGCCTGCCTCTGCTTCTCAAGGTCTGGGATTAAAGGTGTGCACCACCACTGCTCGGTTGTAGCTAACATGTTTAAGGGAAGCATAATAATACTAAGAGAATAACATGAACTTTTCTGCAAGTTGATTATTAAAATGTAATTGGTAATTTTCATTTCAAAAATAGAAAAATCATATAGTCCAGCTCCTAACCAAGAAGCTATCATGATCCGATATCTGCTGGCAAAGGAAAAATCAACTTCCTTCAATAGAATATCACTGTCTGTCAACCACAGTCAACGGCTGGCCCCATGCCTAGTGGTAGTGGACCAACACAAAATGTTCCGTGTTTTTGTTGTTGGTGTTTTTTTGTAAGCACCTTTGTTTTGTTTTGTTCTGTTTTGGTAAGACTTTTTCTCTTATTAGTTTCCTTCCTTCTTTTGTTTGTGTCTGCCTGTTTGTTTTTATTTGGGTTTACCCACCCCTCCTTTGGATTGGTGTTTCTTCCAGGGGGGGCGGAAGAGGGAGAGACAGGGAGAGCTTAAAGTTAGTGGGAAGAATATTGGAGTGGGACAGGAGAAAGAATACGATCAAAGTATTGTATGAACAAAAGTAATTAAAAAGGAAAATGTCTGGTTAGATAGTTCAATGGTAGATCACTTATAATAATGAATGAATGATAACTTGGTTGAAAGGTAGAGATTCTATTAAATAGCAATATTTTTAAAGTTGCTGCTCATTCTTCTTGCTAAATGATGTTCAATTCTACCCTTATATTCAATGTTTCTTGAACTATATTAGCAATCTTTTATTAGAGTTTGTGAATTAGAGATGGAGATTTAAAAACAAAAATGAAAACCATTAATTTTGCTTCATTTTATAATTGATTTATTCTGATTTTATAACCAATAATGTAAATGAAAAATTATATGAAAATAAGCAACTTAATCTCTCTGTTGAACTAGTGTCAATACAGGAAATATATTTGAATGAATTCTCTACTTGTACATAAGCATAAGTTTTAATTGAAGATACCTATATTCCTTTTAAATTGTATTATTTTAGCATTTATGTGTGTGACTGTTTTACCTGCATGTATGTTTGTATGCCACATTTCTGCCTGATACCTGTGGAGACCAGAAGGTGTTAGCTCCCCTAAAACTAGAGCTGTAGATGGCTGTGAGACACCATGTGGATGCTGTGAACCAAACCTGGATTCTAGGAAAAAGCAGCTAGTATATTTACAGAGCCACATCTCTAGCTTCATAATCATCAAATTGAAATCCCTGTGTATTTGTTCTTTCTTTGCTTCTCTTCTCTAGTTTTACTTATATTTATCTTTAATTCCCATTATTTTACTTTATGGCAGTGCCTTTGGTGGAATTAGGGTGCTGAAAATTGAACTCAGGGCTTTTTACCTTCAAAGCATACAGTCAACTACTAATCTATACTGGCTGTAGCTTCATGAATAGCTATCCCTTGCTCATCACTTCTGTCAAAACCAGCATCAGGTAACTAATAGAAAAAAAGAAACCCTTTGAAACTGCAGAGAGAAGGGGGGGGAGAGAGAGAGAGAGAGCACAATTCAATGGAAAGCTTCAAGTTTCACAACAGTGAAACAGTGAATAATCTTGGTATTTATGACTTAATATGAAACGAGAAAAGTTATAAATATCAATGTTTTTAAACCTTAGTATGAAAAGCTTTTTATGAATTGTCTTTCTTCTCAAATCAGTTTTGCCAAGGTGAACACATTCCACAAACTGAAGACAAGCCAAGATTATTCACCTTAAGAAAGACAAAGAGCCCACTATGTGGGCAATCTCATGAAGAAATAGAGAAATACACACTGGTTCATTAAAGCATGTGTAGGAAAAGTAACATGGAACATTGAATATTTTTTATCTACCTTACTTCACAAAGCAGGTATTGTCTTCTTATAACACTTCAGTCACTACCAAAACACTCCTCATAATCCAATTTAACAGCTCTTTAGAGGCACTTAGAAATGATCATTAAAAAGCTCTTTGTCTTTCTTAATGTGTTCTTTAGTGAGTAAAAACAATTTGAACAAACATTGATCTTATTTTTTTTTAATTAAACCACCTGGGCATAGTAAGTGAGAAAAGGACATAATGCAATAATATTGCAACCCTCTTGCATGTTTATCCACTATCAGGTGCTGATTGATTGAATATCTATAATAGTTCAAAAGTTGAAAATGGCTATAATTCAATTGACATATAATAGGTAGCACATAACAAAAATAATCAAAACGAAAACCACCACAATGTGATGTAAAAACATAATTATAATTTTACAAGCATGAATTGCAATAATAATCAAAGTTTGTCAATGTCACCAGGAATCTCTGAAATAAGATTTTCATGATCATATACAAAACCACATGTAAAACACTGTCTGTTGGGACACTGTGATATAACACAGGGCATTCATGGTATCCTGAGATTCATCTTTAGCATGAAAGTGTTGAACAAGAAGCAAGTAAACATGAAGGAATACAAAAGGAAAAATGTAGTTGGGCCTAACCAGTAGTGAATTTCAACTGTCGCTGACTATGTTTGTGTTCTTAGTATACAGTTTTATAGGCTTTCAACACCCTTGATCCCTTACAAGTGGGGATTCCATTCCTAGATTGAATAACCATCCTCAATTCTCTCATATTTTCTCATAATTTTACTCTTAGTATATTGTTCTAATTTTTCTTCTGCTTTACAAATACTTCGACACTCTTTTTTCATTATGTTTTGAAACTCTTAAGTATTGAAAATAAATCTTGATGTTCCCTATCTTAGCTGTGCTATTTCGAGCTTTCTTTCCTTAAAAACTAAGCTTCATTAAATTTATCTGCAATCATAAAAGGTAAAGGATGGTCTCCCTACTCATATTACAGTTATAATTTCTCCTAACAGAACCAAGTTGCTTACTTGGCCCTCCTAGGATTGGATTATTTGTGTCTTCAGGCTTCTGGAATCCACCATATTTGAGTTCAGATTTTGAGTCTATACCTTCAGCCACTTTCTTTTTTTTTTAATTTATTTATTTATTAAGGATTTCTGCCTCGTCCCCACAACCGCTTCCCATTTCCCTCCCCCTCCCCCGATCAAGTCCCCACTTGCTTCACTCACTCCTCTCAGTCTACTAGGTTAAGTTTGTCTTTTTCCTCTCTCAGGCCCAGAGATACCATTTATACTTTGCTGTCATATTCTTTGCTAATAATACAACTTGACATCAATACAAACTTGGCAATCAGTCTTGATTGCCTGAAAATGGCACACTGGACTTCCAAACTCTCATTGATCTTGACAAATTTTTCCACCGTATGAGCAAATGGTTCAAAATTCTACAGGACAGTTATTGTCTCTCTGATGCTTAAGGGAAACCCCTTCCTAGTGGCTTTTCACCAGGCCTTTCATGTGGGTCTCCACTTTTCTACTGGTTTCTACAGTCTCTTTTCCTCTAACCCAGCCTTTTCCCCCTTCTTTAGACTATCTGCAACGACTGCCCCAACCCTTCTTTCTTTACCCCACACTAATTTCAGGGTAATCTTCCAGCACAGGACTGGCAGATAGATTTCACACATATGCCACTTAACAAAACACATAAATCTCTTCTTACTATAACAGACACCTTCTCAGGATATGGAGAAAATTTCCCTGCTATGGCGGAAACAGCAGAAATGGTCTGTTCCCACCTCATGAATAATGCTTTGCTCAGAATTGAACTTTCTAGATCCATACAACCAGAAACTAGCCTGGTATTAATCGCTAAAATCACCCAGTTTGTTCAAAGGGCCTTAGCATTACAGTGGCCTTTCTACATTCCCACCTACCCCAGTTCTCAGGAAATGTATAAATGGCTAATAGACTCATTAAGACTCACTTTTCAAAGTGACCTTCTCAACTTCACCTTTCTTGAACTCAACTCCTAACTCTAGCCCCAACTCATATTTGAGGCATGCTCTGAGTTCCTCCCTTCCTCGACCCATTTGAGCTAATATAAAACTGTCATTTTGCTCTTGAAAAATTTACCTCTGCATTGAGCTCCACTTCGTAACTAATTACCTTCTTTCACTCTTTTTTTTTAATTTATTTTTTTATTGAAAAAATTCCTGCCTCCTCCCCGCCTCCCATTTCCCCCCTCACTCCTCTCCCCCTCCCCCATTCCTCCCCCCTCCCCCCACTCCTCACTCCTCCCTTGTCCGCTCACTCCTCTCCCACTCCTCTGCCCCTCCCCCTCCCTCTGGAGTCTGAAGAGCAGTCCAGAGCAGTCCAAATTCCCTGCCCTGTGGGAAGTCCAAGGTCCTCCCCCACTCCATCCAGGTCCAGGAAGGTGAGCATCCAAACAGGCTAGGCTCCCACAAAGCACAGAAAACTTCTCCAGGACCATACTGAACATGCCCTGCCTCAATCCTCCACTGATCCTAGCAAGAAAATCATTTTACCCAGTGCCTGAGTTTTTCTGAAGGCTTCTCACCTGCTGGCTGTCGGCCCGTACTTGGATATGGTCCTCCTCACCATACCTGCTGTAGCCGGATTTCAGGGATTGATGGCCAGGATGCATCTTCTGTAGCTTAAGTGTTGTCTGAACACATGACCTCATAAGTACTCTTTGCCACTTGACAGGAAAGCTGAAGCCTAGGGTCTCCCATATAACACCCATCTCAGCATTTGGAATCTTTCCTTCTAAGGGGCTTAGTCTTCTTTCCACACTCCCAACCAAGAGGACTGCACAACATGCTTGGAATTTTCAAATGTTTGCTGCATAGCCCTCCCCTCCCAAAGCTCCTTTAGTTTACCTTCTGTCCTGAAGCAGGATATGCTTCAGACATTCACATTTCTTTTGACCTCTATGCAGCTTGTTCAGTCAATAGTGGTTTCACTCTGTCCTCTTCCCTCCTTGCTGGCTCTAAATGTATTTGATTTCCTCGGAACCAAACAACCAAACCATAAGGCTGAGACCTCATGGGAAAATTACTCATTCTGGGGCTGTAGATATGGTTTTTTTCTCTTCAAGCTGTGGGTTAGAAACCCCAATAACTCTCACTCAAACTTGACCCTGAAAGGGGCACAGTGATCTTCACTATCCAAGAACCCTAGGATGACAAATAGGCCTAGGGGTTGAAGGGTTTACCTATATTGATTTAGAAAGATTTGGGCCTTTCACCAGACAAAAAGTTAAAAATTTTAAATCTCTCAAAGGGGATCTGCCCACTCCTGCTGATGCCATAGCAGAGACCATACAACAACCATCATCCAGCTGAAGCTTTGAAATCTCCAACATCAGGACCTATCTTCTGCTGCCACCTCATGGATGGCCATTCGAAATGACTTCCTGAGAATGTACTGTGCTTACAGAGATACTGATGAGTCCCTCAATGCAACCCCATGCATCTCCTGGTGGCCATCCCTTTCACAAAAGTAACTCTAAACTTCACATTCCATAGCCCTGAGACCATTTCCTCCTCTCCTCTCTGCTGGTACCTTCCTATCCTCCAGAAACACCAGCTGATTGCCTTTTCAATAACCATCATCCACCCCACTCTCCTTCTAGTCTTGGCAGTATGTTAACACCTTAATCTCCAAATCCTAACTAGCTCCATAAGGAATCTTCTTCTGGTATTGGTCTAGTCTCAATATGCAGACACCTTAATCTATGACTCGTGCATCCCCACTTCATTACGTGTTCAACTCATCCTCAACATTGAAAGAGAAATGAGCCATTACCCTCCCAGTCACAACTGGAATAAGTTCAAAAGCTTCAGTATTGACTAGAGTCCTGTGTCCAGGATCCTGGGCTATAGTCTCCATCTATCCTAACAGATAATCCACTCCATCTAGAAGCCAACCTCAGACCTACAAAGTCAGTTCACCTTCCTAGCCTCAGTGGCCTTATAAAACTCTCAACTTTCTGATCACTGAAAAGGAAGGCTCCTGTCTTGCCCTCAGTGAACAGAATTGGTATTACATTGTTAGTTGGTCAAATGGAAAAGAAGATTAAAACATCTTACATGAATTGGCTTGTAAACTATCGTCTTCAAAGGCTGACTCCAATGTTAGATTCTTGCTATGATCCTCTTTTGGGCACTGATGACTCTTACCCCACCTAGGCCCACCTTAACCCTAACCCTGTGTCATAACAATAACTGTTTCCTGACCCTTTAGAATTTGTTTCAGGGAACAATTACTGAAATGACCCAAGGGTCGGTGATTCTTAAAGAGTTTCTTCAGGCTTCCTACTGTCTACTCACTGCCTGACTCCCCACCTTTGACTCATTTCCTATATTTCCCACTACCCCTCCGACACCAATCCTGCTCAGCCAGAAGTAGTGATGGGAAGATAGTTCTTGGCCCTTTTGTCAACAATAGGCTGGAATGTGAGGTCACAAGCAGGCCTCTAGAATGCTGTGCAGATGACAATGGTTAGCCTGAGATGAGGAAACAAAAAATTAACCCGGAGCAGTCCGCATAAACCTTCTTATCAGATAATTTTAGTTTCGTTTTTCTCCCTAAATGGCCATCTGCCACAGGTGCCTGACCATAACAAGTACAGACTCCTTTCCAGAGGGCAAAGCCCAATGACCCTGTTTTACCCAAGATATAGAAAAACCTTCCAAGAGGAAAGAATCTTTCCTAAAGCCTTCAAAAACCCCATAAAGCATATTTCCTCTTCTAATTGGCCTATTGCTACCCACTCTTGTCAGACTTCCTGGCAATTTGTTTCAACAACCTCGAAAAAACTTTTTATACCCATAGAGTGGTCAAGTTCAGTGGTTTCATGGAGCTCTCTTACACAATTGTGAACTTGATTATGATTTTGATGTGCTAATTAATACTTTCTCCCCATTCTTGAAAGCTGTACATGTACTTATTATTCAAATATAAGTTTTTTTGTTTTTTTTTTGGTTTTTCAAGACAGGATTTCTCTGTAGCTTTGGAGGCTATCCTGGAACTAGCTCTTGTAGACCACGCTGGTCTCAAACTCAGAGAGATCCACCTGCCTCTGCCTCCCAAGTGCTGGGATTAAAGGCATGCAGCACCCCTGCCTGCCAAGGTTTTTTCCATAAAAATAGAAAGAAAAAAGACTCATGTATCATGTTTCTAAGAATTTGGAATCTACATGAAATATCAGAGCTCTATATTACTGGATCAATAGTATATTGAGTATAATAACATATTAACTATCTCATAATTTGAAGAGTTGAAAAGACCACAAATGATACAGTCATAGTATGACTAATTCTTTATTATGTTGTATTATTTTTTTCATAGAATATATTTTTATCCTGTTCTTTCTCTTACCCCAACACTTTCCAGGAGTTCTAGATCTCCCTACCCACATAGCGTCATGTTTTTTTTTTTTCTCTCTGCCTTTCCCAAAACAATAAAAACAACAAAAAAAATCAAAACAGACAAACCAAAAGATGAAAGAAAATCAACGTGACAAGCAATACCCAAACAAAACAAAAAGCATACACAAAAAATATGTTTTACGTTTACCAACTACTCCTAGGCATGAGGCCTGCCCTGCAGTATGGTTAATATACCCAATGACACACTGAAATAAATTGGTTTACCTTTCCCAGCAGGTATCAAATGCAAATAATTTCTTGGTTAAGGGCATGACATTGTGTCTACTCAATTTTACTAGTTTGTTTCATTCTAAAGGAGATTAAGGACAGTATTGCTAATGAAGTTATTAAGCAAAAAGAAACAAGAAGAAACCGCGAGAGATGCTGTGATGAAAGCAATAAGTGACTTTGGTGAATATTCAGTAGAAGAGGAATAGGATCAGACTTAGAATTCATATAGAGCTCTTGTCATTGCCTCAAGAAAGGAGGTAGGGTGAAAGAAGTAACTGAGGATTCCAATGGAGTGATGTTTTTCATTAATCTTAAGCTTTAACATACTTTAACTGTAGCTATGATTTCACAGTCAGTTTCATTTGGCTCTCTCTACCCTGTATTGGGGAATTATGCTGCTCACAGAAGCTGTAGTCAGTTTCATGCACAGAATATCTCTCAGTTGCCTAACACAACTTAGTGAGCCGCTGTTGCTGAAGACATTTTGATTGTAGAACATAGAGAAATCAAGTGGACACTGTACTAGAACCTTTCTTCCTGCTAGGTAGCTTTAATATCATTGAAAAGTGTAATGCAGAATGCTGGTGTTGAAAAGTCATCAGTGCACTAACCCAGTGCTAGAATTTTATGCTACAACACCAACTCTCTAAGGCAAGGTGTGCCTATTGGGGAAATAGCAGCATGATTATTAGGAGGGAGGGGGCAATCAACCACTTTTTTCTTAGACTGCAAGCTCAACAGGAGGAAATTGATGCCTGGTATTGTAAACCTGGTCAAAAACTCATGACTGAAGATGCCATAGGCTCTGACTGGTGAGCCAGGTGGCTACTCTTACTATTTTGTAAAGTGGTTCTCTTGTCCAATTCCCTACTACGTGCATTTAGACCAATAGATTAGTGTGACTTCTAACATTGGTTAAAGAAGCTTTGGTTTGTAGTGTGCTTCAGTTAGTGCAGAAAATCACAACTCATCAAGATGCTCAGAAAATGTTTCTGTTGAGTGGTTATTCCTAAATGGGACATTTATATCCTTCTCTGGCTCTAAGGTTAAAGGATTATCATGAAAGAGGAGGCAAAAGAATGCAAGAGCCAGAGGATCTGGAGAGATTTTTGGAGAGCTTTCTTATGAACTTGCTTTAACTGTTGAACTCACAATATCATAGCAGTCATGGTTACCTGTGGAGGACCAGGGTTAACCCTACCTACATTCCAGTCTGGACAGAAGAACAGTTCATGAGGTACCATGCATAGCTGAAAAGCTATTGGCAACTAGTGACTACACAGGAAAGGGTAGATACTTTCTTTAGCGCAGTAGCCACTGATAAGTTGTACATATTCCGGTAATGATCCCAAATCTATGTTTTACAAGCAACCCAAATAAAACTGAGTTATTTCGAAATAATACAGAAGAGCCATGAGTAGCGGGACAACTTGTTGGGAAGTAAAGGGATTTCTGAAGTAGTGAGAAGGGGATAAAACAGAGGAATGGGGAGATAAATGGTCAAAATACACTACACACATGTATGAAACTGTAAAAATATATATTATAATGTTTCTTAAGGAATATTCTCCCCCTTCACTCAATTGTTCATTAAATGTCCATTCTCACCGCAGAGGTTTCCAACTGTTCATTATGTTGTTTTGTATGTCCTGCATAATTGTTGCAGGTAGAAGCTACTTATCTAGATCCAGAAGACCCATGACATGTATTCTATTCTATTCACTATCCTGCATTCTATAAAGTCTGACCTCTACATGTGTGTTGATTTTGTGTGTATATGTGCATGTGCACGTGCATGCATTTCTTGATATAAAATATTATTGGGATTTTTTGTCAAGCCTGTTCCTCCTAATTGATATGTATCTGCTAGATAAATGATCATTTACAGATTCGGATAGATAGATACACAGATAGATAGATGGAGATAGATAGACAGATATGAATTTCTTCATGTGTATATGCATGCACATGAGTGGTAGGCAACACATCATGTTGAAGTATCAACCTGAAAACTAGGCATTCTCAATGCAGTTCTTCCTCTCCTCAGATTTTAGTGTATATTAGAGTAACATGCATGAATCTATTAAAACAAATTGATAGTTTCTCTATATGATTATACTGGTATACAATGAACTTTGTTTTGAGAAACTCAATTCTAGGCTCAGGTCTGTCACTGACTGTATGGCATATACTAGTAGATAAAGAAATATGCATAAGTATTAATTCTTCATATAAAATAAAGTTAATAATACTAGTCTATTCCTAAAGGTACTGTCTACACTCATCCTCTCAAACTCTTCATCTAGGATATACATATAACTATGAAAAATGCAACAATAATAAAACTGGAGAACTTAAGAAAACACTACCAAAAAATTAGCGAACATTTACCTTACACTTTCCTGAGGCAGAGATAGAAAAGAAATTATGGTAGGTTCTTCAGCTGTTATCAAATTAAAAGAAGGAATTTAATCTAAAGGTTTGTAAGAAGATTGTCAGTCTAAGAGTCCTGGTGGTCAAGGAATGAAGAACTGAAAGTAGAGAACTCCTGAACTCAGATAAGAAACGAAGCACATCTGTATTCTTTTTAATCACTGACAAATTCCCCCCTTCTTTTTTAATTACACTTTGCATTTAGAAATTATTCGTAAAATCTGAAATCTTCACACAAAGAATACCCATGGATATTATATATCACATGACATTTTCAAATGTCCCAATGTACTCATTACACTCATCTTTTGGAAGTAACTATGGTCATTAGGTTGTCTTCTGTGTATTGTTTATTAATATATCAAAAGTCACATAGCATATTGAAAATTATCATGTGTTTTAGTGATTGTATTTTTTCTGGTTGTTTTTTTTTGCTAACCATGTGTATTATATATTCTGTGTTTAAAACAATATTATACAAAGCAGTCCACAGGGAACTCCAGACTGATTCTGTGATACTCCGCACAAACAATGGTTTAGAAATTGCCTTAGTTGATTTTGTCTTTGTGGATTTTCCAGTTTTCAGTTATAGAAAACTAATGGACTTTTGTATTAAGGATACTTATATATATTTTATTAAATAACAGCATTTCATGTGATTTTTCTTGGTATTGCTTTAGAGATTTTGACAGACAATTGAAATTTAGTACTTCAAAATAATAGAGTCATTTATTGAATTTATGGATGCTATGTGAAATACTTAGAGTTAGATATATGGTAGTTTATAAGTGGAAAACAAGTTTGATTCTACACTTTTAAAAGTGATTGCTTTAAAAATTTTTAGGTATGTAGGTTGGAAAAGAGTTGTAATGCAAACTTGAAAATGCAAGAAGAGCTTTAGTGAGGTAATATATCAGCTGTGGGAGCCCTGACTTTTAGCTGAGCCTCTGTAGGGTGTAAGATGCAAGAATAATCCTGCTGATTTGCATCCCAATCATATTTTAAATTTATGGAATGAAGCCATTCTGTAAGTTTGATGTTTGAGTCTTCCCTTATCTTGGAAAAGTCTTATAACTTAACAAACTCTCATTTTAGCATCCTAATAATTGGATCACATATATAATTTCACAAATTTGTGGAATTTAAGTACCCTACATAAAGTGCAGATACAGAGAAAGTTAATATTATTGTGGTGCTTGATGCAGTTATAATCTTAATTCTCAAACTCCACAACAGATTTGAAACCTAAAATTGAAAAATAAGTACACAAATGTTTAAGGTAACACATGATGACAAGGAGGAAGATTTGAGGTCCAGGCAGCCACATAAAAAGCTGGAAGTTGTTCAAGTATGTCAACAGGGTGTGTGGTGTGTGAGTTACTGGGATGAGGTACTACATACAGGATGACCCCTCGGGCTAATTGACCATTAAACCTAGCTAAAACTAGAGCTCTTTGTTCAGCAAGAGACCCTGTCTCAAAACTCAAGATGGAAAGTAATAGAGGAAGAAAATCTCAACGTTGACCTCTGTATGCATGGACCCATGTAGCTGTATGCACACGCGCACACACGCACACACACACACACACACACACACACACACACACACCACATTCACATCCACATCACACCATGCCACAACAGAAACAAGAAATATGAGGATAAGGCAAATTGCCAACTGAAAAAACCTCTGGATACAGATCTGCCTTCCCTAAGATACGATGACTTGCACCATTTTCATGGGCTAGGGAAACATCATTCTTTTCTTTTCCTAGATTTCTATTAACATATGCTAATTTTACTTAATGGTCTTCATTTTGATATCTTTACACACATATTTCATCAGATTCACCTTCTTTTTAACCTTCTTTGTCACCCTCACTCCTAATTACCCCCTTCCTCTTCTCAAATAGCTTCCCTTCTATATTCATATCTGTTTTGTTTTAGGTCACCTAAAGAGTTTAAGTAGGGTTTCTTATATGAGCATGAGAGAATGATTCTTTAGAGAGCATCAGCAACTAACCAGTGGCTACACAAAAGAAGAAAATGTCTCCCCAACCTCGGTAGCTTCTAATTGCCTAGCAACCCTCAGGGAGTATGAAGGACTGGGGATGCCTTTCCCTCAGCAACTATCATTGCTTTTAAGGTCCCAAGTATGTATTACAAAAGGAAAATATTATATAAAAATATAAATTTTTGCTTATAAGCATTTTCAATATTCACAGAAAAATACTAAATATTCTACTATTTAAGGATTTTTTGATAAAATTTAGTAAAGTCTATCATTTTACTAATAGAGAAAAACAGTAACCACTCTTTTGAAAAGGTGTGACCATGTCTGCTTCCAATTTCCAGGAAAATCTATATATGTTTTTCTTTGAGTTCACCTTATTATTTGGTTTCTCTTGGCTTGTGAACTATAGGCTCAATGTCCTTTGTTTATGGCTAGAGTCCACTAATGAGTGAGTACATATGATATTCATCTTTTTGGGTCTGGGTTATCTCACTCAGGATAGTGTTTTCTATTTCCATCCATTTGCATGCAAAATTTAAGACATCATTCTTTTTTACTGCTGAGTAGTACTCTAATGTGTATATGTTCCAAACTTTATCCATTCTTCCATTGAGGGGCATCTAGGTTGTTTCCAAGGTTCTGGCTATTTCAAATAATGCTGCTATGAACATAGTTGAACAAATGCTTTTGTAGTATGATTGGGCATCTTTTGGGTATATTCCCAAGAGTGGCATTGCTGGATCCTGAGGTAGGTTTACTCTCAATTTTCAAAGAGACAGCCACACTGATTTCCAAAGTGTTTGCACAAGTTTGCATTCCCACCAGCAATGGATGAGTGTCCCCCTTACTCCACATCCTCTCCAGCATAGGTGATCATTGGTGTTTTTGATTTTAGCCATTCTAACAGGTATAAGATGGTATCTCAAAGTTGTCTTGATTTGCATTTCCCTGATTGCTAAGGAGGTTGAGCATGACCTTAAGTATCTTTTGGCCATTTGAACTTCTTCTGTTGAGAATTCTCTGTTCAGTTCAGTACAAGATCGCTGGGTAATAGTTGGGAGCATAGGGGTTGGGATGGGGTGGGGAAAGGGGAAAATGGGGGAGAGAGGGGAGAAGGGAAGGATTGGGGAGAGCTTGGAGGAATGGGAGGGTTGAGATGGAGGAAGGGCAGATATGGGAGCAGGGAAAAAGATATCTTCATTAAGGAAACCATTTTAGGGTTGGCAAGAGACTTTACTCTAGAGGGGATACCAGGTGTCCATGGGGATGTCCCCTGCTAGGTCGTTGGACAGCAGAGGAGAGGGTGCCTGAACTGGCCTTGTCTCCCAGTCACACTGATGAATATTTCGAATATCACCATAGAACCTTTGTCCGGCAATGGATGGAGACAGAGATAGAGACTCACATCAGAGCAACAGACTGAGCTCCCAAGGTCCAGTTAAAGAACAGAAGGAGGGAGAAGATGAGCAAGGAAGTCAGGACAGCGAGGGGTTGGTCCACCCACTGAGATGGTGTGCCTGAACTAATGGGAGTTCACCAAATCCAGCTGGACTGGGAATAAACAAGCATATGATCAAATCGAACTCTCTGAATGTGGCTGACAATGGGGGCTGACAGAGAAGCATTAATAATGGCACTGGGACATATTTCTACTGCAGGTACTAGCTTTTTGGGACCCTATTCTCTTTGGATGCACACCTCCCTAAGCCTTGATGGAGGGGGAAGGGCCTTGGACTTCCCATAGGGCAGGGTACCCTGCCCTCTCTTAAGACTGGATGGGGAGGGAGGAGGTTGAGGGGAGGAGCAGTAGGGGAATGGAAGAATGGGAGAAAGTGGAAATTTTTGACTGGAAAAATGAGAATATAAAAAGGGAAAATATGTGACCATCTAACTTTGAGATAATACCTATCAATACCCCAGATATCTATTCTTCTGAACAGTACATATTAAAAGAAAGCAAAATTGTCTATCAGCAAGACAAAATATCAAATACTTTACTTATTCTTACATATGAAATCAATGTATCATGGAGATTTTTTTCCAACGTAAAATTAAGTAACAAGAACATTATATGACCCGTGATAGTTTTATAATGAATGCAAAAACATTTCTTCAGTCAGAATTTCTTCCACTTCATTTGCACAGGATGTATTTGAGAATGTAGCTAAATTGTAGACTTTGATCAATGTTGGAACTGCAGTGGAATTTGATAATTTTGTTAATCACAAAATTTCAGTTGCTGCTGCCCTTGCTGAACAACAGACCACCACAAGTTAAGCTGAACTCTCTTAGTCCTCTCATCATTTCTAAGGGCAGTCATAGTTAATTTTCACACAAAAAAAATCTTTTAAAAACACATTTAAAAAAATCATTATGTCTTTTTCTTAAAACATTGTTTAGTCATTGTTGAGAGTACACAATTATAATAGGGATAATTTTTACAGGAAACAAATTTAAGATGCTCTATTTAGTTGTTTTCTGGAATTCCTACTTGATATGGAGTTTATACTTACAAAAGGCATATAAAGAAATGATTAGTCTGGGCTTTCATTTCTGTCTCCCATCAGCTGTATTCTTCCAATATATATCTGTCTTCCTTTCTGACACTGTAAGCTCCTCTTCTCAGCTTACCTAAGCCAAGGCCTTCCTTATTCTGCCCTAACAGTTAAACTCACTGGCATTTTTCCTTCCTTAAAGATGTGGATTGTTTAATACCCATGGAGAAAATGATAGTAGGAGAAAATTACTTGCAATAACTACCATGGGCAAGAGTTACCCACAGAATGCACTAACAACACCTCCATCAAGAGGTCAAACCTATAGACGCATGGTGCTACACACCTATAATTCTTGCACTCCAGAGGCTGTGAGCATGAGGATGGTGAGTTTGAGGACAGCCTGAGCTACATAGTAAGATTCTATGTTAAAAAAAAAAAGGAACAAAAAGAGCAATGCATAATTTGGATGACTGTCCTCAGCACTAGCAGAAATCAAAACATTTGAAAGTAGATGTAAGCAAAGGTTAGATCACTAGGAATAGCCTGTGCCTTCTCTGTGTGATTCTCCGAGTACGCATCTTGGGAACCCTAAAACAAAGTGCTGTCTTAAGCCACTTAACATAGCATCATTTTCTTCATGTAACAACACAAAACTTACAATTATATAGGCAGGAGAGATAGTTCAGTGATTAAAATTATAGGCTGATCTTCCAGAGGATGCAAATTTGATTCCCAGCATTCACAATGTGGCTTACAGCTTTCTGTAACTTCAGTACCAGAGGATCCAATGCCCAGTTCTGGCCAGTTCCTCCAGAACAGTGGATACAGATGTGATGCTCATACATCTATTCTAATAAAATATCAATGCACACAATAAATAAATAAATCTCAAAAATATAAAAAAGTACACATTTATCTTTCTAAAAGAGAGAGATGCAGCCTAAATCCTATTTGTCTTGACTAAGACCTTGATATTTTTTTTTCTTTCTTATTTCTGGTTCCCTGTCTTATTGTGGTCCATGTATGTTTCTATTTTACAAACTACCCTTACTTTAGGAACTCAGTCTCTACTTAGTAACATTTGAAATTCCTGTAGCCCTATTGGGCTCTTTGTTTCTGCTTTCTTTTCTAAGTATATGCTAAAATAAACCTATAGACTTATAGATGACCACCTTGGATTGCAACTCTCATATATGTGTTTAAAAAATCTTTCATACACACATACACACATGAACTCTCTTCATGAATTTGAGAGGAATTAGGGTGACATGGTAGGAGTTGCAGTGCAGAGTGGGTAGGGTAGAAATGATGTAAATATAGTATTTTTTACGAAATTATAGAAAATGTTTTCTTAAATACATTATGCAAAATAAAATTAAAAATTTCAAAATAATTTTTATATTCAATTGGAAAGATAAAGTTTTCATATGCAGTATGATCAGTATTTATCTTAATAGTTGGTTACTTCTTGATAGACACCAAAATTTCTATTTCTATTGTAGAAAAACCATTTCAGAAATTTTGAAAAGTCAGGTGTCTGTGCCATAAACTTGTAACCCCAGACCATGGAAGACAAAAACAGAAAGATGAGACATTCAAGGCCTGTTTGGGCTCCACTAGAGCCTGTCTTAACAAAAGTAATCAAAATGAAATATAAAATACTGGCAGTATTAGAAGAACACAAACAAAGGAAACCTTTACTAAAATGTTTATCATTTACTTGATAAACAATGGAATAATACGGGAGTGTTTTAGCAATTTTCATGAATATAATTGATACTATGAATTATATACTAGAACATCCTAATTTTATGTCACATACTGTTACCAATCTAGACTATTTGATAATTTATTTTATTTTATTTATATATTTATTTATGGTTTTTATTTATTTTTTTTTTGATACAGCGTTTCTCTGTGGTTTTGGAGCCTGTCCTGGAACTAGCTCTGTAGACTAGGCTGGTCTCGAACTCACAGAGATCTGCCTGCCTCTGCCTCCCGAGTGCTGGGATTAAAGGCGTGTGCCACCATCGCCCGGCTTGATTATTTTTTAAAAATAGTCCTGTTTGTAATTTAATAAGCTGCCACGAAAGTTCTTGCATAGTAGTTTTTCACTACCTTCAGGTCTTGGGGGATATGTTTGTGCTTCTTTCTCACAGTTTTTCTACTACTTGTACCACTTGGATTGGGGGCTAGACCAAGGGAAGAACATAGAACATGAAGAGTTAACTCAGGGATAGAAAAGTTGGCAAATGAACACATGAACAAGTGAATGCATGTATAGGTTATGGCCTACAATTCCTTTAAGACTAATCAAAGCAGTGTGCAACTTGATATACCATCCTTTGCTGACAGCCATGGGAGGTCTACCCCTTTGTGAACAGAAAGAAAGGAGGAGTGGATGGGGGGAAGGGCCAGATGTGGGGGAAAGAATGATAGGAGAAGAGGGCCAGGAAACTGCTGTTGGGGTGTAAAATAAATAAATTAATTAAATAAAAAACTAATCAAAGCAATCTGAAAAATGAATGGGTATTTTTCAAACCCTAATTAAAAGCCCATTAATAATTTTCTTTGGTTAATATAGTCGTAAAACCTAGAAAAGTATTGGTTTCTTGATACTTTAGGAAATGCATATATTTTGTAAATCAATGTTCTTTCTTGTATACTTTTTAAATGTCTTTTTTTTGCACATGCCTTTCAAAAATATTGTATTCTTATTACACTCATTCATTTTGTGTCTGTTGGTATATTCGTTCTCTCTCTCTGTCTCTCTGTGTATGTATGTATGTGTGTGCGTGTGTGTGTATGTGTGTGTATGTTTCATGATGTATGCTCACATGCCAAAGACCACCTTTGCCAATTACAGGACAATTTTTAGGCCTATGTTTTCTCCTTCTACCAGGTGTGTTACAGGTATCAAATTCCAGTTGTCAAGCTTGACAGGAAACTTCTTTACCCACTAATCCGTCTTTCTGGCACACTATAAATAGATTTCATCTGAACTATTCTAAGTATTTGAACTTGGGACTCTTTTTGGTTGTGTGCTTGTTGTTGTGTAAGGCATGGCCTCTCTTTCTCCCTCAGGCTGTCCTAGAACTGAGTTTGTAGGCCAGGCTGGCCTCACTTGTGTTTCTCCTTTCTGCATCTGCCTAGTGCTGAGATTACAGGAATGTGTCACCACTGCCAGCACAATTATTTCCTTTTAATTATGTTTAATATACATTTTCTAGTTCATTTGCCTCTTTGGCTTAGCCTCCACATTGATAGTCCAAAATCATCGCCTTTGATTTCAGCATCATTTCTGTGTTACCCTGTAAATGTCACAGCTGCTTCCTCACAAATCAGGCTATGCCACTTTGCAGGCCTTCCCTTATGACTGAGGGCACTAGCAATTGTGCCTGTTAGAGGACACAGGCCTCCAGTAGGGCAGGAAATGTAACCTCAACCTCCCCTGTAGCATGAATAATAGCAATCCAGAGACAGATATTTTGGGTTAAACTTGGAGGTCAGAAAAGCAAAGCAGCTAAGTCATCAGAGAGCTCTTGCTTCTATGAAATTTTCAGACTGAAAGAGAGCGAGTTCCTCTCTCATCCTGCCTTATGTTTCTCGCTAGTGCTGGGATTAAAGGCATTCACCACCACCGTCCAGCTTCTATGACTAACTAGCGTGGCTGCTGGGATTAAATAAATGTGTGTGCCACCACTGCCTGGCCTGTATGACTGACTATTGTGACTGTTTTGCATTCTGTTCTTCAGGCAATTTTTATTTATTAAAATACAAATGAAATATCACTGCACTCCCCTCTCTGATACCCAGGTCCTACTTCTTATCAACACCCTACTGAATGTTAATATATGGTAACCTAGCCACATATAAGTGTACAAAAAAGCCACACATTACATTTAGATCACCCACCACCTACAAAAGCAAGGGATTTTCTTGGTTTCTCTGGATGGAAATACTTATTCTTTCTACCCCATTTGGGACCCCATTGTACTGGTGATACCATAATATCATAACCTACCTAATAAAGTGCTGTAGGAATTCCTACCACCAGTAGCCTTTAAGTTACCTGCCCACTTGGGCATGGCATTTTATACTATTTATGCCAATGTAAAGCACATGTCTGGCCTCTTTTCTGGCTGCGAGATTTGGTTGCTGTTCCCCGTTCCAGCAGAGGATTGTGATCTGTGAGTCTACTCCTAAATAAATAACCCTCTATTATACTCAATTCTGAGCCAGTGTGGGATTTCTTTTAAGTGTCCTTCTTCAATAGAGCTCTTCGTATGAGCAACTGAGGTCAGCTGCTTTCTGTCAAGACCTTAAAACACCTGGTGTTTTCTATTATAAACCCTGTCATTGCCACAACCATCAAGTACATGTATTGACTTCCTTATAGATATCTACAAACACATTTGCCAAAGACTGTGAACATTCCAATGACCTATGTACATCCTATCAACATAAAGCATATGAAATTACCCAAATAGAAATCAATATCTATGTCTTGTAAGAGCAATCCTTCAGAGCACACAGGCATCTCTACATACATTTAAGTTTTAAGATAAAAGGTAGTTTCTGAAATATGACCTACAATCAATAGCATTGCCAATTCAAACCAAATAATAAGATATGCACAATGTCACAAAGCCACAATTAAGAGATACAAGGGGAGGCCAGCGGATATGATATTGTCTAAACACAACCTCCTTTTTCCCTCTAGCAATTGTTCTTGTAGAATCAGCATTAAGAGGTAAAACTAGATGTAAGCACAGAAATGTCATTATAAAACTCACCCTGCAAGCATTTCAAACATTTCTTGTTGTGAAAAGTCAAACGGATTAATATTTCAAACTGGAAGAAATTCTAAATTTAAAACCTCTGTGCTTCCCATTTAAATCTCATCTCCAGAGGTAGTTAAAACCACTAGTTGTTAGGTATTTGGTCACATAAAAATGTAGACATGGAAAAACAAGGAAACTAAGAAATTAGCAAATAGTATCTTTAACAAAGCTGTATTTTTGAATGTGTAGCATTTATACTATTTTCCCACAGTTCTAGTTACAGTATATTTAGTGATAATTTAAAGTTAGCTGTTTCATGGAGAGAGAAATGATGCCATGTTTAATATGTACTTACTCCTCTTCCAGAGAACCTGAGTTCAGTACTTCCTGGGTACCCGTGTTCAGTTCCCAGCCTCTATGTCTGGTGGTTCACAACCACCAGTAACTCTCCCTCCAGCTCCAGGGTGTCTACCACCCACTTCTAGCCTATGCACTCCCATGAATATACATGGCAAACATGCATATGCACAAAGCAAAAATAAATCTTTAAAATATAGTGGGTTTTTCAGATAACTCTTCAACCTGGAGTCAGTATAATTTTGTAACTAGTGGCATAGTAATTTGGAGGTTATAGTGAAAAAAGAACAACAAAAAACTACAGGACTTCCATGTAAGTCCCCTAAAATTCCAGTGTCATTCAGTTTGCCCATCCTTCTAGCTTTTGGCGAGATGTACTTTTAATCGTTTACACCTGCACCATTTTGGATGCCTATGTTCAGGCTTTTAAATCTGCTTGTGTCCCAGAAGCAGCAATCTGAAAATGTGTTGCAGTTTATGTCATCTTAGAGTAGTCTTAAACTAATGATTGACTACTCTGTGAGGGAAGAGGATAGCCCAGCCCTTCTACTTTAGGCTGTTACAAATTCTGAAGTATGTTTTAGGCTATTACTGTGGAACTGGTCTCAGACTAGGAATGTGCCTACAACTGCCTCTTACATATCTTCTCCATTCCTGTTGTACTTCATCTGCCATTCCTGGGACTGCCCCTTTTAAATCAATTTTATAGAATATGTGAATTCTCCTCTTCAGATGAACCGCAAAAGAATGCAACCTAGAAAATAAGGTCCCTCTTACTGCTAATCGTAAGGGTATTATACTTCTTTTGGATGACCCTAAACACAAACAGGCACATACACACACACACACACACACACACACACACACACACACACACACTACAATGTTTCCCACACTCCCACACATGAATGCATACACACATGCACATATGTTACAATATTTCCCATGCATGCTTCAGGACTTTTACTAAGGCAACTAAGTTCTTCTTCCTGTTTCTGCAATCCCATTCCTGTATTGGGACACGCCATCCATTTAAAACTGTTTACTTAACAACCATACTACTTTCTCCTCGATACTTTTAAAATCTGATTCTCCATAGAAATTGTCTATAGTTTTACCTTGGTTAGTGTCATTTGTATATTTCCTGAGTACAGTAAGATATCTATGAAGCACAGAGATGACCCGAAATCTAAATGTCATCTTGCCTGTTTCTTGTCTAAATAGACTCAGGTTTTCTCTACAAATTTTAAATGTAAACGTTTTTCAGCAGAACTGTATTTTATATCGCAAGATTGTTATAGTACTTCTTATTCATTATAGTACTAGACATAGAAATTCCCCAGTTACTTTCCCTAAAAAGTTAGAAGAAATAGTTTTGAAAACTTTTAACATAAACAAATGATATATGTTTAAAGGGCTATGTATTTCCCTAATTTACAAATCATACATTATACACAATTATTCAAATCTCATATGGCACCCCATAGATATTTCAATGATTATGGTTTTATGCACAAATTCAAACATTAAATATAAGATTTCTACCTGTATTTATAAATGCTGGTGCATAAATAAATAATCTGTGAGACCCCATAAATAAGGAATAACATACTTTATTACTATAAACAGTCCTGACTTCTAAATATTTCTTAAGGCATTTGTTTTATTCCTCACCCTAATTTTCAACCAAGAATCTCAGAAGTAGCAGCAATTTAATACTTTTGACCAAAGCAAAACATGGTATTTTCCTGAGTGAATTCATAGTACTTCAGTTGACTGGGTGTTAAACAAGCTAACTTTACTTATATACAGCTAAATAGAATACATCATGAATATGTGACATGATTAGCATATATTTGGGTTTGATTGAATTAGGCATTTAAACTTTATAGCACATTTAGTAACAATACACTATAAGTAGCAAGGAATAAATTATTGGAATAATAGGACATAGGTATATTGGTCAGGTTAGGTTTTGTAATAGTGTAATATTAAACTGATTAAATGAATTTTTAATTTCAACAAAATATTAGAACCCACAAGTGCTATAATGTGTAGGTATGATTACTATCAGAAACTATTGAGTTAACAAATTAGTAACATACTATTATAGAACCAAACAAGCTTGGGATATCTGTCTATTCATTACTTTAAAAAAATTCTAGTAAACTGGAAAAGAGAACATTTTCAACAAATGGTGCTGGACAAACTGGATGTCTACTTGCAAAAGAAACCAAATAGATTCATACTTTCTGCCCTTCTCAAAACTCAATTGCAAATGCTGCAAAGACCTCAACATAAAACCAGATACACTAAACCTGCCAGAAGAGAAAGTGGGGAAATAGCCTTGAACTCACTGATACATAAAAAGACTTTCTAAACAGAACACCATTAGCATAGCCACTAAGACCAACAATTAATAAATGGGATCACATGAAACTCAAAAGCTTCAGTATAGAATAAAGATGCCATAATTCAGACAAAGTGGCAGCCTACAAAATGAGAAATTGCTATCAACTCCACATCCACTATAAGGATAATATATAAAATACATAAATAACTCAAAAAACTAGATATCATGAAAACAAATCACTCCATTTAAAATGTGGTACAAATCTAAACAGAGAATTCTCAAAAGAGAAAACCCAAATAGATAGTACTTAAAGAAATGTTTAACATCTTTAGTGACTAGGGAAATGAAAGTCAGAAGTATTTTGAAATTTCATCTTACACTCACCAGGCTGGCTAAGATCAATCAAATAACAGTCCAAGCTAGCTAAGATGTGGAGTAATGAGAACTCTCATCCATTGCTGGTGAGAGTGAAAACTTCCACAGTCACTATGGAAAACAGTCTGGCAGTTCCTCAGAAAGATTGTCATGAATCTTTCTCAAGATTCAGGTATACTCAGCATTACCCAAACAATGTTTCATCCAACCACAGAGACACTTGTTCAACCAGGTTCATTGTTGTTCTATTCATTGTAGTCATAAACTGGAAACAACCTAGATGTCCCTAAACAGATGAATAGATAAAATATGGTATATTTAAAAAGTGAATTTACAAGGAAAATGGATGGAACTAGAAAAAAAAACCTGAATGAGGTAACTCAGATCCAGAAAGATAAATACAATATTCATTTGCTTACATGGAGATAAAAGCTGTTGAGTAAATGATAACCAACAGTCTATAGAACCGCAGAGCCCAGGGATAAAGTGAATGGAGAAGGTCAGTTAGATTTTCCTAGGAAAGGGAAATACAATAGGCAGTTATCAATGGATTCAGAGAAGAAATTAGAAAGAGAGAATCAGATGGAGAGTGGGAGGGAAGAGTGAGGTGAGGGAAGGAATACAGGGAAAGAGCTAAAATTAAGAACTGTTTGAAACATAGTATGAAAACTTAAGAGAGTAGAAACTTTCTAATATATATTCATATATGAGAGTGCTCTAATGAAATTGCCAAACAATGAAAGAGAAAGAGCCCACCAACTGGCTATCTCTTGTCACCAAATGAAGCTTTCAGCACAAGAATTGGGTTTCATCGAATTGAGTTGTTGGCTAATTTGGTTCCTGGGAAACCCACAAACAACTCAGGCTGTTTCAAAGACTATGGGTTGTTCTCCACAAACTGACAGGAAGACCCCATTGTTGAAGACAACACCTATACAAGGCATTGAACATGAGAAGTCGAGTTGGTGCCTGTAGAAAGCCTTCACCCTATGTTTTAGAACATAGGTACAGGAATGAACAAATGAACTCTGCACTCTGCAGAAGGAGAAATGCAAACACCAAACTATGCAATCCCTTTGATTTACAATGGTAGATATTCTTGCAACATATGCTAGTACATAACACTAGTGGGAGTAACCAACTAATATCTGATTTGATTTAAGGTCTATGAGATGTACTTCAGTCTTGACACTGCTTGGGTGATCAAAAACCTGAGACTAGATAGCCCAGGGACCTATGGTAAAACCAAATGATACTGTTCTAAAAAAAAAAAACAATAATAGGACTTCTAATGACATTCTGCTATACTCATAGATCGATGTCTTATTATTTCATCATGAGAGAAATCTTTTCCTTCCATAGATGGGAAAAAATATAGAGACCCACAGTGAGATATTATACAGATTGAGGGATCTTGAAACACACAGCTATTAACTTAATGGCTCCATCAAATCTCTCTCCTCAAGTTCAGAGAACTCTACAGAAGAGGAGGCAGAAAGAGTGGAAGAGAAACATGGGATGGAGGATACCAAGAGAACAAGGCCCTTTAAATGAGCATGATCTAAGCATACATGATCTCACAGAGACTGAGTAGCATGCACAGGTCTGTACCAGGTCCTTCGATATATGTTATGACTTCCAGTTTAGTCCTGGATGTGCGATCCAGCAGGTCTCTGTTTCTTATGCCTTGTCTTGGGCATTTTCCTTTTTTTTTTTGTTTTTTCCAATTCTTATGTCTTCATTTTTGTTTTAGCTTATTTCATTTTTATCCCTTAGAAATCTGTTTTCTAACTAGAGACAGAAAAGGAGTGGATACAGATGGGAAGGGAGGTGGGGAGAAACTTGGAGAATTAAGAGTGAAAATTGTAATCTGGACATATTATGTGAAAAAATATTTTCAATAAAAGGAAAAGCACATAAATATTGCCTGAGTCAATCTTTCATGTCATATTCACCATGTGTAGCACGTTGTCTTCTTGCATACTTCACATCTATTCTCTCTGTATCTCTCATAAGCAGATAAATACTGGATAATCAGAAAAGCATTCATGTAGAAGTGGTTTACATTAGTCATGAGGACAGTGATGTTTCTGGTCCTGTAAGTATTAGAAGCATTTGTATATGGACTATCAGATCCTTATTGTAGCTTATGATCTTCACTTATCCGTTTGACTGTGTTTTCTGCACCCTCGCACCCTGCTGTCTCCGTCCTATTGCCAACAAATAATTATTATTTTCTTAGCTTCCAAACCTACAAACCACCTTTGTAACTGAATATTTACCTTTGTTAACATCAGGTACTAGCACTGATAGTGGTTCATTCAATAAATATTATTGAATTAATCATATACTCTAAAGCACCTTTAGTACATTTTAATTTATTATACATTTATGTGCACCACATTAATAATGAACTTTAAGAAATTTGATGTTTTTATTTTACTTCATTTTGGACAGATAAATTTCTGATGTGAGTCTGTTTCAGCCTCAACAGGACAGACAAGGGTTGTGGCACCATGAAAATAATGTTTACCAGGAAAACAAGATTTTTAGATGCTAACTCCTCTTTCAAGTTATCATGTTATCCCATCACTTAATTCTGAAAGGGTTTTATTTCAATGTTTACTGAAAGAAGAAAACAAATCCTTAATATTCTTACATATATTCCAATATTCGCTGTTCAGGCATTCTTTGCTTTCTTAATGAAGAGACCCTAGATTTATAATAGAATCACATATATATCTATTCCTACCAACATGCACATTCCACCTCACAAATTATCAATGAATCATATTTTTAAAATAAAATATCTGTGATGCCTATCTCTCTACTTACCTACCATCTATGTATATATGTATTTATGTATGCATGCATGTATCTATCATCTGTCTATACATCTATTCCCCAGTACTTTCTTGATTCTTCTCTAAATGATCACTAATTACAAGTTTCTGAATATCTGCATTCCAGCCACTCCAAACTTCTGTGTTACTGTGCACAACTGGTTGACTTGATTCTAGATGATGCTTTTTTATTATCCAAGATACTAAAAGCTTCTAGATGGTAAATATGTCTTTTTTCAGCTTAGCTAGTCTACTGAGAATTTACCAGACTGCCTGCATACAGAAAGTATAGATGCACATTTTTAGAAGAGATAGACATGTATGACTTGGTGAACCCATCATGACATGCATTTTTTTCATTCTCAAGGCAATATTCAGTATAATTATCAATTGCAATCTATCACCAGCCAAGTGAAGATTGTCCCTTCCCTATTCCTGTAAAGAAGGATCCATTACCTAGTCTTGTAGCTGCTTCTCAATATAATTTTTCCCATTCAAGTCATCTTCTAACTAAAGACTAGCTCTTCAAGAGTAGGATCTGAGTGAAAGATGGCTGAATTAAATAGAATAAGAATTCTTTAAATCCAACATTCCAATACAATAAAGTAAATAATAAAAATCCCAATTCACTCATGAGGGTGAATTACTTATGAATATGAATGGGAATAAAGAAGAAAGTGTAAAAGGAATTGGCAAAATATATTAGAATAAGTATCTTTAAGAATGGAGATGCAGTCTCTCTGTCTGCCCTTCCTCTGGAGAGGCAGCTTCTGCCTCTCTCTCCCTTCTCCCCCACTCCTCCACCCCTTCCTTCCTTGTCTTCTTTCCTTCCCCCTCCATAAGCCACTAAATAAACTCTATACCCACCCCCCCCAAATAATGGAGATGTCTGTACCTGACATAATTTATTTGTATGGACTAATGGTGACAATTAGATACTGTGCATTTAATAAAAAATCTTTTTTGAATCTAATTCTAAATAATGTAATCCAACTAAAGGAATTTTAGCTCAATTCCTTTCCTATGGTCCTAGAATATATGTGCAAAGCAATTCCAAATACTTCTTCAAGTGTTCTTAACCAGTTCTGTTTTTGTGAAGAGAACAGAAGTACTTTTTCAAATTCCACTTATGAATAAATTAGACATTTAAATAAATCTAGTACATCTTTGACATCTTCGAATTTGAAGTATCATATTCATTCTATTGCTCTTAGGAAAATAACAAATATCATTTACAAATAAATGTCATTTATCTTCAGAAAAATATCTTTAACACTTATAAATAACTTAAATACACCACAAAGTAGATTCTATGGAATATAAATAATCAATAAGGGGAAATAATGGCTAGGTGTTTTGTTATTATCTGCATCTTTAAATATGCTCCTTTAAGGTACAGCTGCAAGGGGAACGCCAAGTGGAGAAACACGAACGCAGAGTCCCCCCAGGAACATCACTGGAGAAGAGACCCAGCATTGGGAGAGCCAACATTGGGGAGAGACAGCGTTTGGTAGGCAAGGAGACCTAATCCGGTAAAAGAAGATCCATAGGGAGCATTTGGAAGAAGAGATGGGCCGACGTCAAGGCAAGAATTCGCCCAACAAGCTGAAAAGCAACATGAAGCTACCAGAAACAAGCGACCTCACAATGGGAGGACAAGAACCCCTTAATCAAGAGGAAGGAGAAAAGATTGACTTCATGAAAGTGATTGACACCCTTAAACAGCATGTAAAAAACGCCCTTATAGAAATGGATGAGAAATATAACAGAAAGTTTGAAGAATTGAATAAATCAGTGAATGATACCCTAGAAAACCAAGGAAAAACAATCAAACAGATAATGGAAACAGTTCAAGACCTGAAAACTGAAATGGAGGCAAAGAAGAAAACACAAACAGAGGGCTGTCTGGACATGGAAAATCTAGGTAAACGAATAGAGACTACAGAAACAAGCATAACCAGCAGAATACAAGAGATAGAAGAAAGACTCTCGGATTCTGAAGATACCATAGAGAAAATAAACACACTGATCAAAGAAAACAGCAAGTCCAACAAACTCTCATCACAAAACATTCAGGAAATATGGGACACAATAAAAAGACCAAACCTAAGAATAATAGGAGTAGAAGAAGGAGAAGAAGGGCAGCTCAATGGTCCAGAAAATCTATTTAATAAAATTATAGAAGAAAACTTTCCCAACCTAAGGAAAGATTTTCCTATGAAGGTGCAAGAAGCATACAGAACACCGAATAGGCTGGATCAAAAAAAAAACATCCCCTCGCCATATAATTATCAAAACACACAGCATACAGAATAAGGAAAGAATATTAAGAGCTGCAAAGGAAAAAGGACAAATTACTTATAAAGGTAAACCTATCAGACTTACACCTGATTTCTCCATGGAAACCATGAAAGCCAGAAGGTCCTGGATAGATGTACTGCAGAAACTGAGAGACCATGGGTGCAAGCCCAGATTACTATACCCAGCTAAGCTTTCATTCACTATAAATGGAGAAAATAAAATTTTCCAGGATAAAAACAAATTTAAACAATACGCAGCCACAAATCCAGCCTTACAGAAAGTAATTGAAGGAAAATCACTAACCAAGGAGTCCAACAATGACCACAATAACTCAGACATCTAGAGACCCTTCACCAACACAAAACAAAGAAGGGAAACACACAAACTCTACGACTAAAAAAAAATGACCGGAGTTAACAACCACTGGTCATTAATATCACTTAATGTCAATGGACTCAACTCACCTATAAAAAGGCACAGGCTAAGAGATTGGATAAGAAAACAGGATCCAACATTCTGCTGTTTACAAGAAACACACCTCAACCACAAAGACAGGCACCTACTCAGAGTAAAGGGCTGGGAAAAGGCCTATCAAGCAAATGGACCTAAGAAACAGGCAGGTGTGGCCATACTAATCTCTAACAAAGTTGACTTTAAACTTAAATCAATCAGAAGAGATGGAGAGGGGCATTTTATACTCATAACAGGAACAGTTCATCAGGATGAAGTCTCAATCCTGAACATCTATGCCCCTAATATAAAAGCACCCACGTACATAAAAGAAACATTGCTAAAATTCAAGGCAGCCATCAAACCGCACACACTAATAGTAGGAGACTTCAACACTCCTCTCTCACCAATGGACAGGTCAATCAGACAGGAACCTAACAGAGAAATAAGAGAATTAGTGGAGGTAATGAATCAAATGGACTTAACAGACATCTATAGAACATTCCATCCAAATAGGAAAGAATATACCTTCTTCTCTGCAGCTCATGGAACCTTCTCGAAAATCGACCACATAGTCGGTAACAAAGCAAACATCCACAGTTACAAAAAAATATTAGTAACCACCTGTGTCTTATCAGATCACCATGGATTAAAGTTAGAATTCAACAATAATGCTACCCCCAGAAAGCATACAAAGTCATGGAAACTGAACAGTCAACTATTGAACCATAGCTGGATTAAGGAAGAAATAAAGAAAGAAATTAAAGTCTTCCTGGAATTCAATGAAAATAAAGAAACAACATACTCAAACTTATGGGACACTATGAAAGCAGTCCTAAGAGGAAAGTTCATAGCACTAAGTGCCCACTTAAAGAAAACAGAGAAAGCTCACATTGGAGACTTAACAGCCCACCTGAAAGCTCTAGAAAAAAAAGAAGCAGACTCACCTAGGAGGAGTAGAAGACTGGAAATAATCAAAATGAGGGCTGAAATCAACAAAATAGAAACACAGAAAACAATACAAAAAATCAATGAAACAAAAAGCTGGTTCCTGGAGAAAATCAACAAGATTGACAAACCACTATCCAAGCTAATCAAACGGCAGAGAGAGAATTTGCAAATTAATAAGATCAGAAATGAAAAGGGGGACATAACCACAGACACAGAAGAAATTCAGAGAATCATTAGATCTTACTACAAAAGCCTATATGCCACAAAATTGGAAAATGTAAAGGAAATGGATACTTTTTTAGATAAATATCATATACCAAAGTTAAATCAGGACCTGGTGAACAATCTAAATAGACCTGTTAGTCGCGAAGAATTAGAAGAGGTTATCAAAAACCTCCCTACCAAAAAAAGCCCAGGACCAGATGGTTTCAATGCGGAATTCTACCAGATCTTCCAAGAAGATCTAATACCTATACTCCTTAATGTATTCCACAAGATAGAAACAGAAGGGTCATTACCAAACTCCTTTTATGAAGCCACAATTACTCTGATACCAAAACCACTCAAAGACTCAACCAGGAAAGAGAACTACAGGCCAATCTCACTCATGAA
The DNA here is from genome assembly GCF_018167655.1 of Microtus oregoni. Classification (NCBI taxonomy): domain Eukaryota; kingdom Metazoa; phylum Chordata; class Mammalia; order Rodentia; family Cricetidae; genus Microtus; species Microtus oregoni. The sequence goes on along the minus strand of NW_024544167.1, from coordinate 121,647 downwards.
TATCGACGCAAAAATCCTCAACAAAATACTGGCAAATCGAATCCAAGAACACATCCGAAAAATTATCCATTATGATCAAGTAGGCTTCATTCCTGAGATGCAGGGCTGGTTCAACATACGAAAATCTATCAATGTAATCCAGCATATAAATAAACTGAAAGAAAAAAACCATATGATCATTTCATTAGATGCTGAAAAAGCATTTGACAAAATTCAACATCCATTTATGTTAAAAGTCTTGGAGAGATTAGGGATACAAGGGTCATACCTAAATATAATAAAAGCTATATACAGCAAGCCAACAGCTAACATCAAATTAAACGGAGAGAAACTCAAAGCCATCCCACTTAACTCAGGAACACGACAAGGCTGTCCACTCTCCCCATACCTCTTCAATATAGTGCTTGAAGTTCTAGCAATAGCAATAAGACAACATAATGGAATCAAGGGGATTCGAATTGGAAAGGAAGAAGTTAAACTTTCGTTATTTGCAGATGATATGATAGTGTACATAAGCGACCCCAAAAACTCCACCAAAGAACTCCTACAGCTGATAAACAGCTTTAGTAATGTGGCAGGATACAAGATCAACTCCAAAAAATCAGTCGCCCTCTTATACACAAAGGATAGGGAAGCAGAGAGGGAAATCAGAGAAGCTTCACCATTCACAATAGCCAAAAACAGCATAAAATATCTTGGGGTACATCTAACCAAGGAAGTGAAAGATCTATTTGACAAGAACTTTAAGGCATTGAAGAAAGAAATTGAAGAGGATACCAAAAAATGGATGGACCTCCCTTGCTCTTGGATTGGGAGGATCAACATAGTAAAAATGGCAATTCTACCAAAGGCTATTTATAGATTCAATGCAATCCCCATCAAGATCCCATCAAAATTCTTCACAGATCTGGAGAGGACAATAATCAACTTTATATGGAAAAACAAAAAACCCAGGATAGCCAAAACAATCCTATACAATAAAGGATCTTCTGGAGGCATTACCATCCCTGACTTCAAACTCTATTACAGAGCTACAGTAATGAAAACAGTGTGGTACTGGCATAAAAACAGAGAAGTCGACCAATGGAATCATATAGAAGACCCGGATTTTATCCCACAAACCTATGAACACCTGATTTTCGATAAAGGAGCTAAAAGTATAAAATGGAAGAAAGAAAGCATCTTCAACAAATGGTGCTGGCACAACTGGATGTCATCTTGTAGAAGAATGAAAATAGACCCTTATCTATCACCGTGCACAAAACTCAAGTCCAAATGGATTAAAGACCTCAATATCAGCCCGAACACACTGAACCTGATAGAAGAGAAAGTGGGAAGTACCCTACAGGAGCTGGGCACAGGAGATCGCTTCCTATGTATAACCCCAGAAGCACAGACATTAAGGGCAACATTGAATAAATGGGACCTACTTAAACTGAGAAGCTTCTGTAAAGCAAAGGACATAGTCAATAAGACACAAAGGCAACCTACTGATTGGGAGAAGATCTTCACCAACCCCACAACAGACAAAGGTCTGATCTCCAAAATATATAAAGAACTCAAGAAACTAGACTTTAAAATGCTAATTAACCCAATTAAAAAATGGGGCACTGAACTGAACAGAGAATTCTCAGCAGAGGAAGTTCAAATGGCCAAAAGACACTTAAAGTCGTGCTCAACTTCCTTAGCAATCAAGGAAATGCAAATCAAAACAACTTTGAGATATCATCTTACACCTGTCAGAATGGCTAAAGTCAAAAACACCAAGGATAACCTTTGCTGGAGAGGCTGTGGAGGAACGGGTACCCTCATCCATTGCTGGCGGGAATGCCATCTTGTGCAACCACTGTGGAAGTCAGTGTTTCGGTTTCTCAGGAAATTCGGGATCAACTTACCCCTGGACCCAGCAATACCACTCTTGGGAATATACCCAAGAGATGCTCTATCATATGACAAAAGCATTTGTTCAACTATGTTCATAGCAGTATTATTTGTAATAGCCAGAACCTGGAAACAACCTAGATGCCCTTCAATGGAAGAATGGATGAAGAAAGTATGGAATATATACACGCTAGAGTACTACGCTGCGGTAAAAAACAATGACTTCTCGAATTTTGCAGGCAAATGGATGGAAATAGAAAACACTATCCTGAGTGAGGTGTCCCAGACCCAAAAAGATGAACATGGGATGTACTCGCTCATAATTGGTTTCTAGCCATAAATTAGGGCCACGGAGTCTACAATAGGTGAACCTAAAGAAGCTAAGTAAGAAGGTGAACCCAAGGAAAAACATATAGTTATCCTCTTGGCTAAGGGAAGTAGACCCAATTGCCGGGGAGAAAATTAGGATCTTGGGGGTGGGGTGGGATGGGGGTAAGGGGAGATGGGGAGAGAGAAGGTAGAAGGGAAGGAGGGGGGACTTGGGGAATCAGGAGAATTGGGATAAAGGAAAGGTGGATAGGGGAGCACGGAACCACAATTTTTAGTTAAGGGAACCACTTTAGGGTGAGCAAGAGATTTGACCCTAGAGGGGCTCCCAAGTGCCCAACATGAGGTTCCCAGTTAGTTCCTTGGGTAGCTGAGGTTTGGGAACCTGAAATGACCCTATCTGAGAGCAATACTGACGAATATCTTGCATATCATCATAGAACCTTCATCTGGTGATGGATGGAGACAGAGACAGAAACCCACACTGGAGCACTGGACTGAGCTCCCAAGGTCCCAATGAGGAGCAGAAGGAGGGAGAACATGAGCAAAGAAGTCGGGACCACGAGGCGTGCACCCACCCACTGAGACAGTGGAGCTGATCTACTGGGAGCTCACCAAGGCTAGCTGGACTGTGACCGAAAAAGCATGGGATAAAACCGGACTCTCTGAACATGGCGAACAATGAGGGCTGATGAGACGCCAAGGACAATGGCACGGGGTTTTGATCCTACTTAATGTGCTGGCTTTGTGGAAGCCTAGCCAGTTTGGATGTTCACCTTCCTAGATATGGACGGAGGGGGGAGGACCTAGGACTTACCACAGGGCAGGGAACCTGGACTGCTCTGTGGACTGGAGAGGGAGGGGGAGAGGAGTGGGGGGAGGGGTAGAAGGGTGGGAGGAGGGGGAGAAGGGTGGGAGGAGGGGGAGGGAAATGGGAGGCTGGGAGGAGGTGGAAACTTGTTTTTTGTTTATGTTTTTTTTCTTCTTTTCTTAATAAAAAAATTATTAAAAAAAAAGGTATAGCTGCAATTTTTGAAATGTGTAAGTCCTATGCAAAAAAGTAACTATGGATATATTAAAGTTTAATATTATTTGCTATCTATTTTCAAATCCAATAAAAACATTTGATGCTAAATATTTTCTTTTTATTTGCCTAAAACATTGTAATTGTTTACTTTTAATACAGCCTAAGCTATTAGTGTCATTGTTTACTTTTACTGTTTCAACTTAAGTACAATCATTTAATGATGGCTTTTTTTTTACCAGATGCATCATCAGAGAAATATTGGCATTTGTCCTGGTTTTCAAAGATTTTTTTGTTCAGAGTCATCCCCACCCACACTTCTGTACTCAGCTATGAGTCTCGGACTGCAAACTATATGTCCGACGTGCATACTAACTTCCTCTTAACTTGTGTATTTATGGAGGGATGAGCATAGTGACCCAGAAAGACTGGAGGAAGAAAAATAACTTATTCCCACTTGATTCAAAAGCCTCACTTATCCCACTTACTTCCTGCAGATCACCATGCCTGCTCACAGAACTTCAGGTTTTGTTCTTATCCACAGGGACTCTCCTTTTCAGTAAAAGTAGTTGATCCAGCTTGAGTTTATTTTTTATTATTTACGGAATCAGCTTCACTGTGCCCCTGACATTGAAATATTAGTACCCACTCTCTGACAGAAGACTGTGACTCCATTATATGGGATCCTTCCTACTTACAGAGACTTATGCTAACTAGCCAGGGAGCACCCCAATGTCTATAAGTTTGAGCTGCAATCCTAAAAAGCATTTCCTCTTAGTTTTCTAGTCTGGGTAGTTTTAGTAGTTTTCCTTTCTTGGCTGGGCCAAAGGCACTGTAGCTTACTTGTGCAGTTACTATTTCTCAGCAACCCTCGGTTTTCATTACTTACATAACAATCCTTTGTCTTAAATTATTGTCAGTCAAAATAGCTTAAGTGGTTTCTCCCTGTTTACTTGATTCTAAGCATACACTCTTCCAAAGCCCTAAAATTTTATGTAGCACAATGGAAACAGAATAGATATGTTTTATTATGTTTATTTATGGGTCTGCTTTAAGAGGATAAGTAAAAGTTTACAATTTTTTTCAAATGTTACTTAATATATTACAGTATTATTTCATACTATTTTCCTAATATAAACATACTGGGGTTCTAATTAGTACCATACAGATATTTAAGGATCTGCATATCTACTTGTAAAAAAATCCTATCTCTAGACTTATCCCTATGTTTTAAAGAAAACAAAGACTTTTGTGCCACCCATAAAAATTGAATGGAATCTTGTGATATAGTTATTTTTCAAAAGCAATATGGATAATAAAAATAAAATGAGATCAGTAACAATTGGCATAATACATACATTATGCACATCAAATAGCCAGTGCGTTTAAAATCCTGCACAATTGTTTCCTACACAACAAAAAAGGAAGCAGAAGCCTAAACTAGACAAAAAAAGAAAGTATATTTGCAGTTTTTAAACATCTGTGCTTCTAAGGTGTACCCTGAAGGCTTTTTCTTACTGGTTGAGTTTTCTGCATTATGTACCATATATGTTTCCAGCTTAAATTCATTAGTGAGCCTGCTTTTGGAACAAGATGATTGACTGCTACCACTAGCACATAAATTAATTGAGTCTTTTCTGACGTGAACCTATTCTCCCTTTTACAGTCGCACAAATTAAAGAACCAAGACAAAGATGAAACTATCAGACAGGGTGATTCTTCTTAGAAAGTTGTTCTTATATTTCCCATACCATGCTGGAAATTTGATCTCAAAAATCCATTTCAGTCAGTGAATGGTATATCTACAACTTATTTATCAAATGTACAATACACTTCAAACTAAATTTTCTGTTATGGTCATTTCTTGTGTGGACACAGTAGTTGCCTCTTCTTTGTACATTCTCTAAGCATAGTTATCGAGTCTGCCTTGAACTATGTTAATACCGTTCTTTTCTTTAGCAACAGAAAGTTCCTTTCAAAATCAACATTCTATTTTAATATTTACTACCAGATTATTGCAAGCTAAATGTTAGAAAACAGCTTCCATTGTATCTTAAATTGATGCTCTTAAATTTTCCCCATATTCACAGTATTTATAACACTAACACTACTTAGCTGTTGGTGCTGCTCTACTCAGGGACTTCAAATGAACTCAGCATATCCGAAGAAGAAGGAAAAAAGAAGAATACATTGGCTATTCTTATGCTAGGGAAAATATATTTTCAAGCTTAGGAGTTGTCCTAAATTTAAATAATAGGGCCTAAAAAGAGAAGGCAGTAGAAGGGACAAAGGATCAAGGAAAGTCAAATCAGCCAATATCTACTGCTGAAGCCAACAAAACATGCTTTTACATTTCTGAATATATGTCCAATTGTTATTTTAATTAATCAACACTAAACAAACTCCTAGAGCCATTGCACGGTGATTATAATAAACGACTCTCAACTGTGAGTCCTGGAACCTTTTTCCTCCTTGTCAGTTGCATCTGAATCACACAAAGCTTTCTCTGCTTAGTATTGTTCCACACCGCTAACCATAACTCAGTGGGCTTTCCCCAGGTTTCTGTAATAAAAATTCTGCTAGCACTAAGTTTACTGGACATTTTCCTAACTGTTATCTAGTCTTGTTAGTGGTATCTGTAGTTATTTTCCCAGGAATTTGTCCTTACCCTGAAAACATCTGTACCAACTTCTTAACCCCTTTGGTTTTAGAGATCCACCAGTCTTGAGAACACTGATTTTATATGCAGTTTGGATGTCCTATACACACAACTACTGCTTTTCTTTGACAACTATGTGAAAGATAGTTAAAAGTGCCATTTTTGCTACACTGCTGTTCCTATGCCTGGACCAGCCTTGGCACCAGACAGACCAAGGGAAGCAAAATTTTATGAAGCCACAAATATATAAATAGACCTTAGAACAAAATTGCTCCTTTTCTCACATCCCATCCCTTGAACTAAACCTTGGCTCTCATCTTTGCCCTCATATGTAGTCATGTAACTTTACACCTCATGCTTGACAAACTCATACTTGTAAGACTAGAGAACTTAGTTGATGCCTGTAGAAGGAACTGATGTAAACAGGGCAGAGACCTTGTCTGTCTTGTTCAAGGCTTTACAGCATTTAGTGGTTCTCTGTTCAGCCACCTGCAGAAGGTCAAACTGCTACTCATAGACTCATGTGTATGTGTTCCCCAGCTGGAAATGATGTTTCGGAAGATTGTAGAATCTCTTGGCGGTGGAGCTTTGCTGGAAGAAGCACATCAGAGGGGGACAGGTTTTGAGGTTTTATAGGCTAGCCTCTTTCCATGTTCTCTCTGCTTCCAGACAATCAATGCAGGGCAGTGAGCCAGCCTCATATGCCTGTTCTCATGCCTTACCTACCGTGATGGACTGTGTCTCCTCTGAGACTATAAGCATTATAAATTCTTCATCCTTTACATTGCTGTGGTAATAGCAAAAGAAAAGAGACTAACCCATTCAAATGTAATGTCTTAATTGTAACAGTTGTGCTTCTGTTGTACAGCCTTATCAAAGATGTTCAAAATCTAATATAAATCTTGAACTCAACGCCCATGGCCTATGGCTGTCTATTGTTTTGAGTACCTGGAGGATGATATGTAATGGTAAACAATTGTTTAGTGCTTTCATTCCTCATTCAGTGTTCCCTAATCCATAGTCTTTGTGTTTAACTCCTGAGATCCTATCTCAGTAGTTGCAGACTAGCCTGATTTCCTAGTGATCTTGAAAGCTCTTACAACCAATACTTGTACCTTCTGTTTCCTTACCATTAATTTACTATTTGAACATAGACTGCACTAGTCCTTGTATGTAGTAACAAGAGTTAATAAAAAAAAAAACCTTTATTCTATGTACTGCACGTATGGGGAGAGAAACATGGCTGAAATGTGATAGAAGATTCTTCATTACAGAAGTCAGCAAGGGGTACAGTAAAATGATGAAGCTGAAAAGACTCTCTTTGAGGGTTCAACATTACAAAAGCATATTAATGGAGCACAAGTCCAGTGGTAATTCTAGACAATTTCAGGGTACCAATTGGTAATTAGGTAGACATAAAACCAAGGGGATTCATCTAGTGACGGTTAAGTGTCAGAAAAATAGATAATTTACCAATTAGTTAAACACATGAATTAAATAAATATGAATCTCAACACCTATCTTTTATTGAACCATTCCTATAATTAATATTGCATGCCATTTAACAGTCCATCGAAATGATTGAGAAATGGAATGATATTCCCTTGATAGTTATGGAATGTGACAGAAAATTGAATTACCTTCACAAAGTTTGAAAACCCCCAAAATATAGCCAGAATTTGAAACAGAACTATTTGATATTTCACTTTTCTCAGTTATCTTCATTCTACACAGCTATAAACTTATTCAATGCACCTTGAAAACCACATTTCAGACATTTGTTATCTTTAGACTATTGCCATTAAACATGCTAGCTATCAACTATTATTACAAAATTTTTCTTGGCCTGGGGGTAGGATGTGCCATTGGAGAACTTAGAGGGAGAAGAGGAGGAATGGAAAAAAACGCAAATAGATTCTTTTTTTAATTTTTTATTGAGAAAAAGAAAAAAAAAGTTTCTGCCTCCTCCCAGTTTCCCATTTCCCTCCCCCTCCTCCCACCCTTAAATAAAGCAAGTTATAAAAAATAATATCCTTTTTTTTCATTGATTTATTACTCCAAGTTCAGAAATACAAGAACTGTGAAATGTTCAGTGAATACCTCTAAAAGGAGAGCAGATACTTATTTCTATTGCTTTTGAGATAGCGACAGTTTCCTCTTTGGCAAGGACAAATTCTATTAACTGCCCCTAAACTTCAGTTTTCCTTTAGTATTTCAGTGCACACTTATTAAGTGTGTCTATTCATACATGAATATCTATGAAGTGCTAGAGAGCTGTATGCTGAAGGGAAAGGCAGTCATCTACCCCCACCCCGTTACTTGACTAGTGAGGGTACTAAGCTAGTGCCACTCACACCTTCATTTACTAAATATTACTTCTTGATAATAATGATAATCTGCTGAGAGTCATGCAGTCATAAAGAGAGAATACCTTCTACAGCTTAAGATGTGATATTCTCATTAACTGAACAAACTAGAATGAATTTAAGAACAGTGATCAGGGAAAGGTATTTTGCATCATTGCAATATAAATGAAAAATATTGGATCCCTGTGGTGTAACCTTTGATGTTGATTAGAGGTTTCAGGCTGCTTCCTATGACTAAATGCAAAATATAAAACTACTAAAGAGGATATAAGTACATTTATGATACTGCATGTCAGTACTAGTAATTGCAGAACCTAAGACTTTCAAAATGAACTAGAAAAAACAGCAATCATTATTATTATTTCAATATTATGCCTCCCGATTGACAATGACTATGAAGAAAATAAATAAATGAATTTTGGGATGATTCAGGAGATAAATTAATCATGATTTTACTAAAACTCATTGAAATTATATTAAATAAATCAACCAGATAATTTTTCCAATTTATGTAAAAGTCAAAAGTTATTAATTAAAATGAAAAAGCTTTGTTAAATAAAAAAAAAAAACCCTGCAATGTGTTGAAATGTCTTTGTTAGGGAATAAAAGAAAAATCTGTCACTGAAACACTTTTTCCAATACATCACATAAAATGAGAAAATAAAAGTTAAAGGCCTAGAATAAAATATTCTAATATTTCTTAAAAATATTAATGCCTACCTAGTAATCATATTTGTTTCTCTTAGGTAATTAATTTTACTTATAATAGTATATGCACACATAGAAATAAAGATTCATAATCAGGCATAACACATGCCTTTAATCTCAGCACTCAGGAGGCAGAGGCAGGTGGATCTCTGTGAGTTCAAGGCCAGCCTGGACTACCAAGAGCGTGTTTCAGGACAGGTCCCAAAGCTACACAGGGAATCTGTGCTTCAAACAAACAAACTAACTAACAAACAACAAAACTCCCCAAAAGAAATAGACTCTCTCACACACACATACAAAATATAGACTTCAGAAATATATGTCTCACAGTAAAACTCACATTATTTTTACGTGTAATTTGGTTTGTAAACAAATAATGAAATTCACAACAGAATAAATATGCAATGAAAACAAATTTAACAATCACACAAAATAGGCTATCAACACACAGCTATCTACTCTATATAATATATACACACACACACATATATATATGAACTTTTATACATAACATATATAAAATGCATCTTCAATCCCAAATAACAGTTTACTAGTTTAAAAATATGTAGTTTATGTAGTTTAGTAGTTCTAGTTCATTAAGTTAGTATTACTTTTAAAACATCCTAAAATAATTTTCAATTTTTAATACCTCCAATGAAAAATTTCATTTCACAGAATGAATCATAAAGCAAGGATATTCATCCACATACAGTTTTATTTACCAAACTGAATGTTCTCATTTTTGATAAGGCAAAGTAAATGGGAGAAAATGTTTTTGTGACACATGGATCATGAAATATTTGCACATCTATGCACATCCCAAAAGTGTTAATATCCTTTGACATAATAAAGTGAATCTGTGGACAGTGCCAGATGCAATGCGAACAAAATAGTTTTCAGTTGGGTTATTTAGTGTAAAAAAGAAATAAAAATAGTCTAACCTTAGGATACTTAAATGAATCCTAGTACAGAGTTCTGATAAGATGTTATGTAACCATGAAGAGCGAGGCAATAATCTCCTCAAGGCATTTACATGATGAATAAAGGGCAAAACACTGCTATTATAATCTTATAAATAAACAAATCATAAGGTAACAAAGAGAGATTTAAATTTCAGAGAAGGTGACTTAGTGAAATATGCCAACTTGTTAATGACCACCTGAGATGTATTCTAACCAACTAATCATTTCTGTCAAGGTTGGCAACACAAACATATTATTTTTTAGAGAGAGAAAGCCACAATGTCAATAAATTCCACTTCTAGCCTAAGCATATATGGCTTTCTTTTTCTTCACAGCTGTAAACTTGCAATTTTCTCAGAATCCTATCTATAGAAAAAGACATATTTTAAACTCCTTGAAGCTATGGTTTAAGTTTATCAAATTATAATCCCTTGGATGACATCCCAAAGCCACCTTAGAAGGCCATCCATTGAAAAGGGAGATAGAGGCAAACAAACAGACATCGAGAAAGATCAACTATCAGTAATCCTTTGAGATACAACTTCAGAGATGAATTGATATGTATGGCTACAGTTAAGCCACTTAAATTAGGTTCTTGATTGAGAAGGCACACCCATGAACTTGTACGGATCTTATTCTTCCTCTGAATGCCTATTTCTAATAAACTGCGTGTGGACCTACTTCACAGGATATGTCCTGAAATTACCTTTTCTAGCAAAGTCAAGAATTCTGGCTTTACTCCTTGGACTTCTGGTAGCAGTTCTAAGCTGTGCCTACTATTGCACTGCTGCTGACAATTTGAGCCATTGCAAGAATTAGTCTCCCTGTATTTAATACCATTTTCACAAGAAATAAAGCTTATCAATGTATTCTAGCTATACATATGAAATTCACAAGTGAGTGTGGTTTGTCTGTGTGTCTCTATATGCTTCTACACTAGGTTCTGTGTCTATGTGTCTCTATGTGCTTCCACACTAGGTTCTGTGTCTGTGTGTCTCTACGTGCTTCTACACAAGGTTCTGTGTCTATGTGTGTCTACGTGCTTCTACACTATGTTCTGTGTCTCTGTGTCTCTATGTGCTTCTACACTAGGTTCTGTGTCTCTGTGTCTCTATGTGCTTCTACACTAGGTTCTGTGTCTCTGTGTCTCTATGTGATACTTCTACACTATGTTCTGTGTCTGTGTTTCTCTATATGCTTCTACACTATGTTCTGTGTCTCTGTGTCTACATGTGCTTCTACACTAGGTTCTGTGTCTCTGTGTCTCTATATGCTTCTACACTAGGTTCTGTGTCTCTATATGCTTCTACACTAGGTTCTGTGTCTGTGTGTCTCTATGTGCTTCTACACTAGGTTCTGTGTCTCTGTGTCTCTATGTGCTTCTACACTAGGTTCTGTGTCTCTGTGTCTCTACGTGCTTCTATGCTAGGTTCTGTGTCTCTGTGTCTCTACGTGCTTCTACGCTAGGTTCTGTGTCTCTGTGTCTCTACATGCTTCTACACTAGGTTCTGTGTGTCATTGTCCAGGGGAGTGGATGATGCTGAATGTGTACATGGGTGTGGCAGCTAGAGGTCAATGTCTGTCATCTTCTTTATGCTCCCTCCATCTCTACTTTAAGTTTTGAATGCGTTATTGAACCTGAAATTTACTGATTTGGCTGCTCTGGTTACTTAGCAAACCCGAGGGATCCTACTGTCTGAGCCTCCCAAAAGAATTGCTAGGGCAGGTGTGTGCCCTATTACATCTGCCTACTTCTTTTTCTAACAAGGGTGGGAAGAAATTACTGAGGTGCTAATGCTTGTGTGCCAAGCAAGCACATTGATAACTGGGTCATCTCCCCAAGTCTTTGATGTTTTTGATACGTGCAGTGGTCTCTGCACATTATCTACTCTTGTTGATTCCATGGGCGTAAGTGATCTTCCCACTTCATCTGAACAAGTGAATGAACACACTGCTAAGCCAAGGTCCAGTCACGCTTTTGACTGTAAACTGTGTACTCACTTTGCTTTGGATTGAAACCGATTTACTCTTGAGACCAAACTAGCCCTCAGTTTCTGTATACTAGATATTTGTTTTAAAATGTCGAGCACCATTTTCTCCCAAACTACATTTTTCTGTGCTTAAGTTATATCCCACTTGCTAGAATAAGAGGGCCAGTTAGGTGTTCCATGTTCCTAGTCAGACAGGAATAACAAGAATCTTAATCACTGTTCTTATTTTCTTCTTTTTTCTTATTTAATAAATACAAATTAACAAATTTATATTTATTAATAATAAAATTAATAAATAAGAACAGAGAAGGAAAACATCTCTTTAATTATCATATTCTCAAAAGCACTTTAACCAATTTTATGATATTTAATTCTTCTAATTGCATTTTATTATTCAGTATATTTAATGTACATGCAACACAATTAGACTAGGAACCATTATTAAATTTCAAGAATACAGATATCATAAAAATTTTACATGTTAGATTACTGATATTTCAATTATTTTATAGTAAGTTTTTGTGCATCCTTTGTCCATATATAATTTAGAGCATTTACTTTGTGGAACTAGATTGGTTTTTGAAAAATTAAATCAAAATTGAATACTGAAAATAAAAAAAATCTTAATCACAGATTATTTAAAAGTCTGATATCTTCACTTTATTTATATTACAGAGTGAGGCACTGAGCCAGATCTGAGTCTACAGACAATCTTCAAGGATCAGGGAAGAAGGTCCAGTCAATAAACAAGAATGCCAGACAAACGTGTGTTTCTGAGAGAAGGAAACAGTGAAAGAAGCAGCATGGCCTCCAATAATGCCACAGCACCATCGACTACAAGAACAGATAGGTTTGGGAAATGCCATTGCAGAGGCAATTAGACGCCCTTTCCTGGTGAACAGGGGAATGTATCAAGACTTCAACAGTGAATGATGCATATGAGAATGGGCCCAGGGTAGGCATATGCATTGTGTACCTAAGCAGACAGATATAAACTGGCCATCCAGCACCAGGGTATAATGCATTGGTATAGTAACAAAACACTCCACATGCTTATAGTGAAAATTACTCAGTTGGTTTTCAGAGAATCCTAAATAACTAAAGATGTTAATGATATCCATATATTTTGGTCTAAACAAATATTTATCCCTTAGAAACACAAACACAAAGTGCTATTGGGATGAATTATGCATAAGATCAGGTAACCCACACCCATCTTCCAGTATTGGCTTTATGTCAACCCTTTCAAAGAATTGATGACAAAACCCTAGGGAAAAGTGGGGCATATTATTCCTAAGTTAGATGAGATGAATTGTGTGGGATCTAGAGAAAGGAGGATTAATATATAAATTAAGTTCAGATACAGGAAAATGCAATTGCTGAGATTCATTGCCACTGCATGCAGGGGCTTATCTGGGGATTTCTAAGAATCCCTGTGCAGTAAAATGCAGTGCAAACCAGCAACAAATCACAGACAAGAATTGGAGCTAAGACATCTTGGGCCAAAAGACTGTGATCCAAAGGGAAGGAACAAGCATATATGAAGCAGACACTTAGAAGTCAAAATGGGTTTCTGAAGCAGTAGTTGGTGCTAGTTGCAAAACGTCCTGTGGACAGCTTTCAAGATCCTCGAAAGTTCCATAGGTACTGACAGGAACAGAAACTAGTGAACTCATTATTTTCCTGACTTATTCTTAAGGTAGGGGTTTCTGAAAGGAATGAAACTTTTCCTAGAACAGGAAGCACAAGTCTGTCAGCACCAGTGACAGCTATGTATCCAGAGAGGCCATTTTCCGAAAATAAAAAAGCCACCCGCTTAGCCTTTCACAACTAACATAGCTGATTCCAGGTGTCCTCGATTCATCCGAAGGGAAGTGCATTGCAACAATGAATGAAAATACAAAAAAGGAAAAAGTGCCTTTCTTATGCTTTGATAAAAAGGCAAAGCATCCTCGATACCACTGCAGAATTCAGGAAACAGAGACATTTTTCATAAATTATGTATCTATAGTCAATAAGAAAGGCACTGGTCACATATGACTGGCAGGACTAAGAACCTCATCTTTCCTTTCAGTTTCAGACTCAGGGCCTTGTACGTGCTAGGCAAGTTTTCTACCTTGGAGCTAACTCTTAATTTTGTTTAATTTAGACATTTTCTAAACTATTATTAAATATTTGTTTAATTCTTAAAATTTTGTTTAATAAAAGACAAGCACCCCCTGCATCAAAATTCATTATTTTGGTGGGAGAGCAGTTCATTTTAACACATGAAAATATGACATTTATAAAACCCTGGGTTCAATTCCAAGCAGGGAATAAAAATGGGTATGATAATTCATGCTTATAATCCTACCACATTGGAAAGAGGATCAAAGCTTCAAGATAATCCTCAGCCATACTATAATTTTGAAAGCTAGTCTGGGACACATGAAATATGTCTCAAAAAAAAAGGTTCACAAACTAAAGAACTAACCAGAAAGATGTGCTAAGGAAATGTCCAGGGAGTGTGTATCCTGTATATCACTATGTGATGCAGCTGCCAGAATTTTCACATTAAAAAGGGTTGTGCAGAATGAAAACCAATGACTGTTCAGAGCTGATCAACTGACATTCAATCTGAGGCTTTTTACATCCCTTTACCCCTTCTCTAGTCAGGAATTCTGTCTTCCTGGAAATGGCTAATAGTTTTGGGAATGTCTGTACAACATTCAGTGTAGACAGGTGGCCTAGAATTTAAAGGTCACTGAACCTGATTTATCAATGATTGAATGGAGAGGTTAAGCAGGAAAGTTTAAATGGTTTTCTCAACAACAGAGAGAGATGCTTGGGCCATGGACTAGAGAACACAGAGCCACGTGTAAATTGTATTTAAAATGTGTATGCGATGGTGTCTCTGGCTATCATCACATGCCAACAGTTCTCATATTGTTTCATAGTTTTCTGTCCCTCTAGAGAACTTGTCAAACTCTTATAACCCTCAGACCCTTCCCTTGGGACCATCAATATTATTTTATATTTATTTGTAGGGTCAGTTTTCACACTTGGCTTCATCTTAACACCAACTTAATCGGTTTTATAATTGTATTTGCGTATTTATTAAAGTTATGCTTCACTGAAACAAGGTCTTCCTATGCAGCTCAAGCTGCCCTCAAAGACGTGATACCCTAGCATTAGCTCCCTGAGAACTAAGATTACATTCATGAGCTACCAGGGACAGCTTTGAAAAGATTTTAGTTATATATAAGCGCCTGGGGATAGAGATCAGTTGGGTGAGTGTTGCCTGGCGTGAAGGATGCTCTGGGTTCTACAGCTGGTATTTCATAAGTTTGGTATGATGTATACCCTCTAATTACACTAGGGAAGTAGAGGGAGAAAAGTCAAGAGTTCAAGGTCATCATTATTTAAAAAAAAACAAGTTTGAGAACATGCCTAGGCTTCAAGAAATTATGTCTCAAAACAGAATATATTGTTGGCGAGATGGCTCAGCAGTTAAGTGCATGTACGGCTCTTCCAGAGGACCAAAGTGCAATTCCCAGCACATCATCAGGTGGTTCACAACTTCATGTAACTTCAGTTCCCAGTGAATCTGACAACCCTGGTTTCTGTGTATACCTGTACTCATGTGCACATATTCACAGACAGAAACATATAATTAAAATAATAAAATTCAATTTAGAAAATGTAAAAGCTATACACACATATGTATTAGTATTATTTCCATACTACAGGTTCTAGTTTAATTGGCGTGTGCTATAGTTTGGTATAAGGTATCTATTTATATGGGAATGGACAACTAAGGTTAAAAGTTGATATAATCAGATCATGTCAGACAGTATGTATGTATTGAATGTTAGCAGACATTTTTATTTCCTTTGATAGCCTTATACCAAATAGTATTTGTGAAGTCTCATTCTTCTTGACAGTGTATTTAAAGCGATTATTTCATCGCTCAGGTCTAAGCAGGCAGCACAATCTGTATTCCTGTCCTTAATGAATATTTCATAAGCATGAACCAACAAATTCTGAAAAGCAATTTATAGTATTTACAGTAACAAGGAGTCAGTAACTCAGGGGACCAACATATGATTCATAATGATAATTCTTGGTTTTGTTTGTTTGTTTCTTATTTGTTTTTATTTTATTTATTTATTTGTTAGAGCTAAGAACCAAACCTAAAGCCGTGTTCTTGCTAGGCAAGTTATGTACTATTGAACTAAGTACCAAACCTTGCAGACAGCTTTTCTTGGGAAGGTGGAATAAAAGTTTTATATCATAAGGGAGTAGAAGTTATACGAGAATCAGCGAATGAAAGTAATTAATTCATAAGAATGATGGAGTAACACCTGAAATAATAAAAGAACTACTGGATTTTATTCTCTTCAGTGATCCAATTATGAGGGAATTATACTCAGTGATTACAGTTTCCCAGCACAGCATCACAGTCTCCTTCATTGCTTATTCAGAATGTTAGACAATTGTGTGACCTTCCTTATGTCCCCATGCAGCCTTAATAAGCGGAATTCATCTGTTTCTAGTTATTAAGATCCAGATTGCCTCATAGCTCCAAACAGTTTTTTCTTGAACATTTCCTAATTTTTCTCTTTCTTTCTTTCTTTCTTTCTTTCTTTCTTTCTTTCTTTCTCCAAAGTAAGAAGGGAATGATATGTTTTTCCTGCTATGTTTCTGACTGGGGAAGTATGCCTTCTGTGTGAAATATACATTTTGGAATGGAATTTTGATATTTCTCTTCAGTTATCTCCTCTTCTTCTCCCTCTATCTCTTCTCCCTTCTTCCCCCCATTGTTGTGTGTGTGTGTGTGTGTGTGTGTGTGAGAGAGAGAGAGAGAGAGAGAGAGAGAGAGAGAGAGAGAGAGATTTATGCTTCTGGGGATTAATATCAGAGCCTCATATATCCTAGGCAAGTTTTCTCTTACAGAAATACCTACCCTGCCATTTTTGCCTGTTGCTCTGAGGAATGAGTCCAGGTATTAAAACATTATTAAATTTGTTCTAGAAAATTTGAATTATAAAGCTAACTGTTTAACATAAAACATTCTTTCCTTAGCCCTTATTGTAATTAGGTTGAAAATTTAAAAGCAATTCTCCATATCCACAAGGAAAATGAGAAAGTATGCCAAAACTTACTCTGTATGTAAAAAAATAAGAGTAATAATTTTCTTATTTATAAAAGATTTACTAATTGCCCATTTTTTATTGTTCTATATAAGCCTCATATATTTAGCTTTCATTGGAAGAGATAATTTGCTTTGATCAATGAGATGTTAACCAACCAGATGGACTGGCATGTTTGGAATTATTAAGTTGTGATAAAGCTTCTTTCCTTCAGGAAATCAACAAGCATTGGATAGCCACAGCCACATCAATGTGGGCCTCTGAATATGAAGTTACCATCTGCCTGTCTAGACACCAAGGCTACTAGACCCATGACTTGATGCAGAACTTCCAAGGACAAATCATTCAGATTTATCTGATGATGAAATTCATGTTAGTTGAAATAAGTCAAGTTTAGGGAAAAATAGTATTACACAGCATTATCTTGGTAAAAGCTGACTAATACAAACACCTAGATAAGCCTGTTGATGATTATGTGCATCACCAGGTTGGTTAGTTTCACGTGTGTGTGTATGTGTGTGGAGTATGTGTGTGTACTTAATCAAGTACATAAATAATAAAAGTGTCTTACATATTTCATATTTCTATGGCAAATATCATAGACAATGTAGCTTTAAAAAGAAAATTATGTTCACAATTTTTAAGGCTGTGACACATAGATTGGGATGTCACAATGATCAGGTTTTATGGACGGCTGTCTTCCTGGCCCGCCACCTTTTCCTTTGTTCACACAAAACAAGAGAGAGTGAGAAGGATCAAGAGATGGGAGGAAAGAAAGAATGACAGATACATAGAACAACCCTCCTTACAATTCTGTAATTTCAAATGTCACATGGGCGTTTGTGAATTCAACATGAATTTTGAGTGGATATAATAACAGTACAGAGAAAATAAAAAACTACCAAATTAAATCCATCTGATAGTACTTTTTGAAAATGACTAAGCATGTGATTTAATTATGTATCACACTGGCAAAGATTAAAGACTGTAACAAATCAAATATTTTGTAGCCCTACTCAATTGATGATTTAATTTTTTCATAAATATGAAAGAACCATAATAGGTTTTTGGAGTTTGGGGCTTCAAGATCTGTAGATGAATCTGATGTGTGTCTCTGATTTATGGATAATTTTATGGTGTTCTTAAAGCTCACATATTCAGATTCTAATGAAACATAGTCATCAACATTCAAAGAAAGAAAAATCCTACTAAATACAAAGCAATAAAAGAAACTTCCCAGGCTTAAGAAGGAAAACCCAATTAAATACAACTGAAAAAGATTCCTGAGAGTGATAAAGAATATTCTGATAAATGTGAATATATTTGAATATACTTCTTTAGTACATATTGTGTGTATGCATGCATGCAAGCATGTATGTATGTATGCATGCAGTTATGTATTTGTGTATACATGTATGTGTGCACATTGTAAATAAGCAATATTGCTAGCCTTCTTTTCTTATAATGCTTATAATCAGTTAAGAGATAAAGTTGAGAGACAGAAGTCTAGTTCAATGGAAACTAGAAATGCTTTATTGCCAAGTTTTAAAAGAATGGTAATGGCTTGTAAGACTTATGAGAAAATTAAAGAGCATAGCCTATGACAGAAGCTATGATACAAAGAGTTATGTACATAGACATGCTAACACAAGAATCAGGTGTGCTTTCCCATAATGTTTTTGCAAGAAAAAGTTCAAAAATATGTGAACACCATACTTCTCACCAATACCCAGAGGAGCAGTGTGCTCTAGCTGCCCCAATTTGCATGCTAGAATCAAACACCTCTTGATTATACCTTTAGGGCATAATAGGATTCAAGTTTCCCTTTAATGTTGTTCATCATACAATAGGTAAAACTTCTCTATGGAGAAAAAAAAAGGCATACACAGACTCACTATTGACACCAGCCACCTCTGGTAATCTCAGGGCTAGTCGGGAATGCACAGCTATTTAAATAAAAAATTATTTGATAATGAGAATCAAAAAGGAAGAGTCCACACTTCCTCAGAGCTGAACTATAAATTAGAAAAATATCAGGGTTCTAAAAGAAACCCTTTTTTGAAAAAAAAATAATGATCTAAAGATCTGTAACAGAAGACGTGGTCTCACATACACTTCAGTATCCAAGATAATTAACTTCAGTACAAGAAAAGCACAACAACGTTCTCCAAGTGACAGCTGGTTTTCATGGTATCCTAGTTAAAGTTAAATATTTGAAACAACTGAATATGTCCCATTTTTCCTAAAATGAAACGGCAGTTTGATTTGACTCTGTTCAAGAAAAGGGCCTGTACCATCTTCAGTGCATGGTCAGAGATGAATTGTACCACATGTGCAATGGAAATATTTTCAGAAACAAGAAGTCTGTTTAAACATAAATTGAGTTGTTGTTGAATAGAAAGTCAAAAAAATGAGCCATCAAGTGTTCAAGATAAAGTATTTATAATATTTTGCAGTGATTTTACATTGATAAATGTTTTGAATATATATATACTCACATGTCTATATATGTCAACATAAAAAGATATATAGACATTTGTTTTTTGAGACAAGTTTTCTCTGTATAACAGTTCTGTCTGACCTGGAACTCATTCTGTAGACGAGGCTATCCTCTACCTCACAGAGATCAGGAAGGCTGTGCCTCCCTAGTACTGAGGCACCACCACCAGGTTTGGAATATATGTTTTAATGTTGAACTGATGAGTAACAGTTGTGCATATTTGTTGAATATAATATGGTGCCTTCATTTTTGTAAGCATCACAAAACCTTATTCATACTTATTAACATACCGATCATTTGATCAAGTTATCATTTTTGTGATGAGAATATTAAAATGCATTTTAGCAAGTCTAAAATATGTAGTATTATATCTGATGTCACCATGCAATATACCAGGGTACATGGGCTTATAATAACTATCCTTCTAGACTGTGTAAGTAATACTGACATTTTTATGTTATACATCTTTAGTGGTTTGGACAGTGAACAATGAGCAATGCCCTCAAAGAACATTTAGTCTCTAGTTGGTGGCACAGTTTGGGGGAGGTAATGAAACTTTTAGGAGGTACAGTCTTGTTGCAGGAAGTCTATCACTTAAATCAGGCTTTGAGGGTTTAAAGCCCCTCCTAATCCTTGTTAATAGTTGTCTGTGAGGTCGAAGATGTGATTGTTTAATGTCGTGCTTTGGCTGCCTGCTCATGCTTCCTCCACCATTATAGATGCCCCTTCTGGAATTATAAAACAAAATAAACTCTTTATTTACAGCATTTTATCACATAGATAAAAAGCAACTAATACAACATTGAAGTGAGTTCATTTATTATTTGTTTGTCTTTGCCTGTTTTATTAATAGAAAGGAACAATATTTTAAATGTTTAGGATATACTCTTACTCCCACATTTTGCAGCATTATTTCCAATAATTAAGACAGCTAAGGTCAATATCTATCAGTTAAAATGTTGTAAAATTTTAAAAAATGAGAGAATTTTTTCTTCCTTCCTTCTTTCTGTTATACTTGAGATCATAATTGAGGGCCTTACCACACTGAACCACAAGCAGATTTTATAAAAAGTAAATGACATAGTTGGTTTGAGAGTTGCAATCTATGAACTATATTACCATTGGAACCCATCTATTCTCTGTTCCATCTAACTAACCAGCTTTTATCTAATACTGTGCAGTCCTTGTGTTCTTTAACAACATTGAATCTTTGTAATCTAGTATTACAACTCAAGTTGTAGAACTTGATACAGCCAAAGGGTTTTTTTTTTGGAGGGGGGTCTTATAAAAATTTTCCATTTTAAATTTCAAAACAAGTGATTTCCATTTCTTTACTCTCTGCAATCAGTAAAAATGTGTTAATAAATATTAAGAGAGCAACAGCTTGGTTTAGTATGCTTAGTGCAATGGCTTAGTAGCAACCAGATTTCTAATTAGTCTGAACCTTCCTGTACTTTTAGCAGTAAATGATAATGTAAAGAGATTCTCACTATATTCTTCTGCCAGTATAAAAAGGCTGTCAAGGAAATGAAGCATATTCATGTTAAATATCATCACATAGTCCACTGGAGAATTATGCTAAGGATTTCTGTTCATAATTCAAGAGTGAAATTTCTTTGAATCACCATTCTTACAGTCATGTTTTTACTCTATTTCAGCCTACATTTAGACCTTAGTAAAAATAATTTATATGAAGGAACATGCTTTGAGCAAATGTTTACTTTTTTAAAGATATATCCATTCTTCATGCATTTCGGCTTAGAAAAATAGAGATGCAAAGAAGGCACTATAGATTGAAACATAAAATTAGGATCCTGGCTTATTTGAGATTATTGGGCCCTGAGCATCTAGTCAAACAGGTTAAACTAGCTTTCTGCTTCTCTAATAGATAAAACAAAATATTTGCTCTGGAAGCCACTGAACTTATTCAAACTCAAAATATATCTTTGTCACATTTGTACATAGTTCTGAACTGGAACACAACCCCCTTTATAAATTAGTTGCCAAATACACATTGATCACTATATATATATATATATATATATATATATATATATATATATATATATATATATATTAGTCACTATTCTCAGAGGTTGAGTTTAATCAATAGATGAAATGCTTTAAAATATCCAAATGATGAGGTACTTAAATAGTGGAATTACAGGGCATTTCAAAAACTCTAGATTTTTAGAGCAACATGAAAAGTATACTATCTGATAAAAATGAAAAAAAAATCTGAATTCTTCTAATATGTATTGAGAGCAATTTCTTCATTTTAATATTTGTCCAATCATCATTGGCTTTCTAGTTTGAACTTATTGGTTGCACTATTAAACGTATTTTTTATTCTAGGGTCCTATCTTTATGCAGTGTTGCATCAAAGAAACTGTTTAAGAATAATGCTAAAGCCGAATTTTCTCAATTAGCATACTGAGTCTAACATAATTAAGTCAAGTAAATTTGAAGAGGCCCCTTCAATTCTATGTTGCCCAATTACATCATAAAAAGCGAAAGGGTTGAGGTGTATCAGTGGACCTGAAACTGGACTAAAATCCTTGTTTTAATCTAGAGGTTCTAATTTTAGTTTACTTTTTATGGCAGAGTCTTCCTTGTATTAAACTTTGTTGGAAAGACTTTCATTGCTAAAGAATAAAAAAAAAAACGGAATCTCTGGGCACTGTGATCATCATGATACCATATAATCTTTACTTTAATTCAGAGATGCTCAGTGTTCTTACATGTATGCGTGTGTGTGTGTGTGTGTGTGTGCATGTGTATGTGTACATGCGTGGTTGTGCCTTAAGTTGAAATATGTCTTACATGGTATTTTTTCTCAAGGTTCATTTTATAATCTAAAAGTGTTTACTGCAAATATGCAGATGCAGCAAAAATATACAGATACAAACAGTAATCATAAACATAATAATGAAAATTGGGAGGTTGGAATGGTTGTGGATTTGCAAACAGCGCATGCAATGCAGGCATGCTGACATGGACATGCAGTCCCAGGACTGAGCATCTAAAGAGGAGGTTTCAAGTTAGAATATAGCCTGGCCTGTGCAGTAAATCCTGTCTCAAGGTGGAAGAGAGGATGAGGAAGAGGAGAAGAAGTTGCAAGTAGAGAAAGGAAACTTCCAGTCCACAGTCTCTGTGATCCTATATTCCTTTTTAAAATTATTCATAAGGAATACTTCAATATCATATTTCTTATCTAAATAAATCCAATCTTATATATAAAAAATGAAACAAAGGAAGTTTCCACATAAATTTTCTTTGAGTGCTTGGCCAAAGTATCACATAAGGAAGAAAAAGCAAAGAAATGGAAAATAAGGTTTTTTATTAAAACTATCAAGAATTAAACATTTTATTCAATAATCTTCAGTTATACCCAAAAGATGAAATTATTTGCTGTAAGTATGTCTGAAGTGTATGGGAGTTAGTATACCCTTCCTATTTCAAAGAAAACATGTTTGTTACAAAAATTAACATATTCAAATTATATTTTTGGGAAAACAATTAAATAGTAATAACTGTGTTCTTACACATTTGTGTGTGTTTGTGTGCGTGCACGCCTGTGTGTGTGATACATACACATGAGGACATAGGTGTTTTCACCCATACGTGTGTATGTGAAGGCCAGAGAAGTATAACTTTCACGATTTCCTCTCTCACATTTATCCTTACTCCCTGAGGCTAGGTGTCTCAGTAAGCAGAAGCTTTAATAGTTCTGCTAAGTTGGTAGACCAGCAAGCTCCTTGGATCCTTCTCTCTCTGACCCTTAATGCTGGGGTTATAGATAAGTGCAGTTACCAACTGATTTTATATCAGTGCTTGGTATTTCAACCCAGATCCTCATGCTTGCACAGCAACTCTTCTTACTTGCTACATCCCTTACTGAGCTACATCCCTACGCTCCTAATCAAAGCTCTGATTCAACTCTGAATGGATTATTCTATATCATTGTATAATTATGTCATAACTAATGTTAACATTTAAACTTTAAAATCAGAAAAATGCATATTACAAAAAGTGATATAAATTTATACTCCTAAATATTTGTATCCACTGTAGAAGATGACCTTTTTTCTTAACACAGTTCTGTTTAAGGTCAAAGACTATAGAAGATAAATGAACTAGTGTACATTTTAACGATAATTTCCTTTCTTAAAAAGTTTGACACTTTGAAAGTACTTGTTTTAAATTGTAAAAAAAAAAACTTTCAAAATTGTAACTTGTTAAACTACAGGGTCTGAAAGGCAATTTAGAATTTATAACGCTCAACATACATAATTAAATACAATTTCTAACTGTGGCCACAATTTAGAAATAAAAATTTTAAGTGCTTTTGAAATTGCCTAATGAGAAATAATACTCTGAAATAATATCCATCATAAAACAGAATTCCATATAATAATGTGCAAAATATTAACATAAGGAACAACTATTTCGATAGAATTCCATAGATCTTTTCTATCTGTCCATAGATCCTCGGAAGGTATTACAGGAAAATGCTCTAATAATGCTCAGATACATATGCATAGTGCAGAAAAAATGTGTACAGTAAATTGGACTGGTGTGAAAGATAATTATTTAGGATTTGTCACATCAGTTTATTTGTTTTCTACATTATATCTTCCCAAGAAAGTGTAAGTGGTTAAGTTTCAGATTTATAAAAATTCATAAAATAGGCCTTACATAGTTATATGACAATGTAGAGTTATATTGATATTTTGTATTTTTTAATATGTAATTTTGTATTTTGACCAATCTTTGTATTAATTTTTGCAGTAAACTCATCATAAATCTTTGTAAGATAATACTATAATTTACATATTTCCAGATTATCAAAACTACTAATTTCCTTTACATACAGACATAGATACACATATTATGAACATAATTTTAAACCAACAGCTACAGTTCCACTATCTAGAAATAATTGAAAAGATTAGGCTAGACCAATGTAACAGAAAGCAGATAAACCTGTTAGATAAATAACATCACTAGCCTTGCTTCAAACAAATCAGAATTTTTGTGCTAGAGTCTCATGAAAGGGATTCAACACCATGGAATTAGATGATAGGTATTCCTGGATTCAGAGGAAATTGTTGCTGTGAGACTCTACACATTACACAGAGAACTTAATACACAACTACTAAAATAAAATTTCTACCATAATGAGCTTGGCAGAAGTGAAGATACACTAAAGAGACACTTGTATCTCACAATCTGACTATTGACATGATGGACTCTTAAAAACTGGTAATTTCACCCGAAATCTTATGCTAAGAGAAAGAAAAGGTGCCAGCCAAAAGGAGGACCTAAGACTGAAGCCAGATAGTAAAGGGGCAGTGGTGGCGAGGACCACATCTTGACCAGGATTCTCCAATGGGACCTGCCTAGGTCCCTACGCCCAGGAGTAGATAGCCAAAAAAGAAAATGAATTCAATGGTATTTTTAGAGGTTCTGTGTCTCACAATACTTTGCCTGGGCATTATTTTTTTACTTCATGAATACTTGACTTATTATATATTGTCATTTTCAATATTGTTTTAGGGCTTTCTGCATGGGGGAATGTGTGTCTCAGCATTTGTGAATGTGGTGTTCTTTTTCTTTGGTTCCTTTTTTCTATTTGATATGTCATATCCTGGTTTATTTTTATTTTATCTTATTTTCATTATTATTATCATTTCTTAGATGTTTGTTGTATTCTAAGGAAAGAGAGAAAGAAAGGGTACGGATTTGTGTGTGGAAGTGAGAGGGTCTGGAAGAGTTAGGTGAGGGAAAACCTTAATCAGAATATACTACCTGAAAAAAAAAACTATTTTCAATTCAAAACATAAGTATGTTGAAGAATGTTTTTAAATGAGAAAGAATTTTTAAAATATGACTCAACTGCCTGCCTTAAATATCATCTAAATTATTTATCATATAAATTATGTCTGATAGTTACATACTTATGAATAAGGTAAAAATGAAAGATCTTTTTTCATCTTGGGGCACATACAATCCAATGAGAAATAAGTCGGCAAAATACTAATATCTCTGAAGTTAGATAGACCATAAATTGGGGTTTCATCTATTTTCTTTTCTCTCTGTTATTTCTGCACTTAATATCACTCATTTGGTTCTGCTCTCTCCACCTCTAACTAGCTCTGTCATGTCCTTTATTATGTATTAGAGCTGAATGCTCAATGTAGATTTTAAAAATGTATTCCTTCCCTCCTAGATTTACCTTTTAAAATATCTTTCTTATTTTATCAAAACATTGATTGCAACCACAACATGGGACTCAGCACTATAATATTATTGCTTGTCTATTTATTATATTTCTTCATATGCTTTTGTCATCCAAAACCATATTAAATCATGTATTTGTTTTCAAATTGGGTACACTCAGTATTCAAATTGAATAAAGTCTGCTCTTATCACTTAGCTTTGCAGTTAGTTCCTTAAAAACTCCAATAATTTTTTTTTGGGGGGGGGGGAATCCCACTTATATGTACCATTCCAATAATGAATGGCAATATTAAATTTCTCTCCTTAATATGGACCCTTCTAGAGGCTGCTCCATTTACTTTATACTTGATATGTTCTTTGAAAATTAAGGACATTATAGATACAGATTTCAGTATGTATATTTTAAGACTTAAAGTGCATTGCATATCACATTAAATTCTAAAATGATTGTTTGTAAATTGCCTAAAATGCTTAGAGTTTAAAATGGCAATTTCTGCAATGACACTATATACAAAAGAGACATGTGAATAACCCTAAGGTTACTCAAACAAATAAAAGGGAATAATGCCTTTGAGAGCTATGTGACTCATTCTATCATTTATATTCTAAGTACATAAGGACCTTTTCCACTTCTATACTGAAGTTATTACTAAGATTTATATATTCTTTGTACTGTAATATTATATACACTAAAATATGTTTGTAAAAACAAACAGGGAATAAATTAAATCTTATGTGCTATAGTGTATTTAGATAAATTACAGTGTTCTTATATTATAGCTTAATACTGACATTCAACAAAATAATAATGTTCTGTATGTTGACATTAGAAATTACAAACTACATTTTAAGTTGGAAAACCACAGAGGCGATTACTGAGTATGACATAATGGTATGTGTGAAAGATATATATGTATAACATACACCTTGAGTTATACATTATTATTTCTCGAAACTGAACTAGAAATGGAATCTAACATGTAAACATTTAGACTTCAGGAATTTTTCCCAAGCCTGATCACATAGTACAGTCTCTAAAGCGACACTTATAAAATGCGCAGTCTTAGGTCTCTACCTGCAAGGATCCTGCTTTAATTGATTTGAGTGGTGCCTGGGGATTTTCCTATGTAACCAAGATCACTAATTACCATCTTAGCAGAATTTAACTCAAGAACAGTATCACATTTACAGTACACAACAGTGACTATCCCTGGCATTGTTTAGGCTGACTTGACTGTAGACTAAAGGTCACAGATTTCCTTGTGTATTTTCACTGTCATATTGAAAAGATAAAAAGTTCTAAACTGAAGCCAATGTTAGAGCAAAAATTACCTCTGGTCAAGAAAATGAAATCTCAGGCTTAGGAAGAGACCTAATATTCTAGTAGGGTGGTGGGTTCAATCATCTGGCCCAGAGACCACCCCAGGAAAGGTGGCCACAGCTTAAGCCGTGCTACAAAGATACACAGAATAACCACTTCTTTAATGAGACACCACACATTTCCTTGCCAGAATTGCAACACTTGGTTGACTAGCTTACTGTGCCAAAGGATTGCTACTGCACCAAAATCTTGTAGCTTGTAAATTGGCCTGCTTTGAAAACAGTATAATCTTTTTTATCGTTTTATCTCTTTTCAAACTATGCTTTCCTTATACACTTTGGGCTTCCTTATGCTTTTTCTAAAGCCTCCTTTCCCACCACGTGACTGCCTTTCCACTGTGTCTGACCTCTGTGACACCTTAAATTGCATGCCTTTTCTTCTCCCTTCCATTCTCTTCCTCTGGGTAGCTGCTGAAAATTTCAGTTTTTCTGCCCTAGGGTTTTTTTTTTCCTTTTTTAAACACTAATAAAGTAGTTTCTGGGCTTGTGTTTGAGTCCATTTATAAAAGCTTTTACTAAAGAGACGAAGAACCCCAATAGGGGACCTTGATTTCCCCTGCATCATTTGCAGACCACAAAGGGCCCCACAATTCTAGTAACACCAAGGATGGAGGAATGTATTCCCAGGGATTTTAGACATGGAACATGTAAGAAACATTAAATATTAGTCTTTTTGATAAGTCCATAAAACTTTCTTTTATGACAATGAATTCAAATCTTTTTCTCTCTCCCCACTTTATGAAACTTCTGTGCAAATATTTTTATCTCTTTCACATTGTAAAATCTTTATTAAAATGTTTTAAACTGTCCCTAACCTGGTAAGTATTGTATTCATACAAAGGTTCTGCTCGAGTCTTAGAACTTAAATGACTTAAGTGACCAACCATTTCTTGGTTTCCTTCATTTCTTTTGTTCAGATTTTTTGTTTGCTTTGTTGGTTTTCATTTTGTTTTTTCCCCAATATAATATTTCTTTTTGATTATATGGAAATTTGACATAATGCATCCTTATCATACTCATTTCCCAAACCTGGTCCACACCTGTCCTGGTGACCTCTCCCACAACAATAAAAAGAGGAAGAAAAGAAATATATACCAAGTCCATTTTGTGTTGCCCGTATACTCACTGGAGTATGGTCAAACACACAGTGGCTAAGCCCTTAAAGAAAACCAAGTCTTTCCTTACTCTCTGCCCCACCAGAAGCCATAAACTGTGAAGAATTAGACTTGAGCATCTCATAACAATCTTTAAGAGTTTTCATCTACTGCTTTCTGTCTAAACCTTTCCTTTTGTGGGGGGTGACTAACAAATCTTGAAAGACACAGTTACTACCTGCACTGGAATAAAAACCAAGTGTATTTCCTGCCATGGTGTGTTTCTTCTAATTTTGTGACTAGTATGCCCTCTCAATCAAAAACTTTGCCTTGTTGGGACACTATAATTGGAGTGGTGATCTTTTCCTTTGCTGTCCAAATTATTTCTAAGAGAACATATGAATGGCATGCTACCCTGAGCATTGCAAGTTTTGGCTGCAATTCAAATTCTACCTTCTACCTATATGGCCATAGACAAGTTATATTGCCTTGGTTTTAACTTCTTCATATGTAAAATTGAAGATAAAATACTTACATCATAGAAATAGTGAGTGTTAAAGCAAGGTAAGAAAGTAACTAACTGGTCACAATACCTAAGATCCATCAAGCACTCAGCAACTGGAAGATAGTATGGAATTCTAGCCATATCTTTAAAGGTGCTAGATGAATAAGAGACAAAGATAAGACTTGCCTTTCAGAATTTCTATGTGATATATTTATAAAAATATGAGACATCTAGAGAAAATTGGTTAAGTTCTGAGTGTGCAGCTCAACAGGAGTAACAAATGTTATCAACCTCATAAATAACATCATATGAGGCAATGAGTTATTATTGTAAATTTATCTTCAAGTTATACCTCTTAGGTGTTTTCCTTGAACCACTGTATGTTTAGAAATACTTTTTATCCAGAGAAAGATTATTAGAAGTCTTATGATGGAGATGGTTATAAATTATTATTGTTTGAATAGGACCAGGAATCTTTGGGATAGTCAAATGGAATCTGCAGCGTGTTTTAAACAGAATAAAGCAGAAGGACATATTTTCTCTCAGTTAAAAGTCATTGACTTCTGAATAAACGAATGAAAAACCACTTGAATGATGTAGTGAGTAAGTAACAAATATCTAACTGTTCATAAAATGGAGGCAGAAGCAAAAGAAAGTAAGATAAGAGGCAGACAGAGCCTTAAATAAATAGGCAGTTTGGTTGACAGCTTAGATTATATACAAGGCTAAGACAGAGATAGCTTGTCTGAAACTAAATCAAAATAGAGTTGAAATTAGAAAGAAAGGCATGTTCCATATATATATATATATATATATATATATATATATATATATGTGGAAAATATATATATTTTATGTCAGATCTTGATTAATATTTTTAATCAATATATATATATATCAAGATAAAAGGATCAGAATTGACTCTTAGTAGAATCAGAATAGTTTTAATGAAGAGGTGAGATGATTTAATTGACCTTTCTGAAAGGTTGTTTCAAATGCTGTTAATAGAGCAGATAGAAGAGGACAAGAACATAAGAGGGAGATCAGCTAGGATGCTATTTCAGGACACTTTGAAGGAAAGAGTAGTGGCATATAGAATTGCAAAGGTTGAATGGGAACACATTAATTTGTAGGTTAAGCCAAATCAATCATACAAGCAAAATGGAGTCTACATAAATATTACAATCATGAATAATTTATTAGAATGCTAATAAATATAGGACAGAGGTATGGTTTTATTGTATACATTTAAATAGAACTAAGGCCCAAGTTTTCTAGAAAAATGTAAAAATGTCTTGCTCCGTTCATTTTTTGAAAATGATTATGTCCTTTGACCTTCAGAATAGCAAAATTCTAATGCAGCAAATTCATGAGCAAACGTCCTGTTCAATATTAGTTGACCTTTTGACGAAATTTGACCTAGCTTTACCATAAGGAGATTAATTACTATGATATCCATTTCATTGTTGTGAAACATCTTAAGCCAATGCTTATTTGCGAAGCCACTTGACAATATTTTGAGTCTTTAACTTCAAAAACATGTTGGTATTCACATGACTGATTTGTCAGTGCAAGGCTGCATATGAAATTTGTTGTTTGATTATATGAATTATTTTCAGCTTACGTTTTTATGTCAGATCTTGATTAATATTTTTTTTTTTAGTTTTTTGTTTCTCAAACTGGGCTTCTCCATATAAAGCTCCTAGTTGTCCTGGAACTCGCTCTCTAGACCAGGCTGACTTAGAAATGCAGTTTCCTCACCAGTGCTGGGATTAATGGCATGCACCAATGCCACATTGATAATAAGCCTTTCTTTTCTTTTTTTCTTTCCTTTTTAACTTTTATTCTTCTCTCATTCATTACCTGCTGACCGCACTTTCCTCTCCCTCCAGTTATCTGAGTGCCTTCCCCATTTCCCCTTCTCTCCCAGATCACCTCCTTCTACGTCTTTCTTTAAAGAAAAAAAAAACCAGCATCTCAGGGATTTTCACTGAATATGCCCTAACAAGATATAATAAGAGTGGGCACAAACATACATCTTAAGGTTAGACATGCCATCCCAGTAGGAGGAGGAAAAGTGTCCCAAGTGGCAAGCAAAAGAGTCAGAAAATACCCCGCCCCTTCTCTCACACACACACACCCACACACCCCCACACACACACCCACACACACACACACACACACACACTCGCATTGTTGGGAGTTCACAAGAATAGCAAGCTATACAACCATAAGTTATATGCAGAGGACTTGAAGTGGAGAAGGGATTGTAGGAGTCAAAGGCTGGAGGATACTACCAGGAGAACACAGGACACAGAATCAACTAAGCAGGGCTCATAGGGGCTCACAGAGACTGAAGAGACAGACTCAAACCCTGTATGGGCTAATAAGCCTTTCAATATCAAGTTTTCTCAATCAGTCTCATCCCCTTCAATTCTCATTTTAAGTTGTGCCAATTTGTCATGTACGTTCAGTTCTAGGAGAAAAATAAAGGTATTTATCTGTATGAATTTCTAGTGGGGGAGAAAGAGTGTTTTAAGTTCCTTCTTCCTTCAAAACCATTTTTCTGACAGAAGGCTTTTAATTTTAACTACGCTCAGTGTTGACAATTCAAACACTAATACCTGAGCACAAAGGAATTTTAGAATGTGTAACAATACCTCTAAGGAAATGTTTAGTATAGTTAAGAAAGTTTTCCAACATTGAAGAAGAATCCAATTACAAAAAATTAACATAATATTTAAATGACAAAACACTTGTGAATGAATGCTTATTAATGTGGAACCTTCAGAGATGTGAAATTTTCAATTGCATGCACATTCATTTGAATGTGCTTATTGAATTTAGCTAAATAAGCCTATTTCATAAAACAGCCAAACAAAAGAAATAACCAACTCTTTATTTTTTCCTTTCGATTGTAAATACCATTAGTCATGAACTCAGAGACACATTCTCTGAGAAATTTATAGCTCATCTATTAGTAATGTTATATAATAGTCTACTCCGAAACCTTCATGGCTTGCCTTACTCCACAGTACCCTATTTAATAGAGTGTTTTTTTTTCTTTTGCTGTCTTTATTTTGAGAAAGGGTAATGCTACATAACCCAGGCTTTCTTTGAATTTTTGATCCCCCTGCATCAGTTTCCCAAATGCTCTAATTACAGGCATGTCACCACAATGCTTGACTCTTCTATAGAATTTCACTTCTACCTGCTATTAGCTATCAGAATGGAAGAAAATAGTCCTATAGGTACAAACTATCCATGACCTTTCAAAAGCCCAACCATGCCAATGATTTTAAAAGTATATTTGAAACAATAATAAAGCTTTATGTGAAGTTATAATATTTAAACACTTGGTTCTACTAAGTGGCATTAATTTTATCATCAAGCACTAAGAGCTGTACATTTTCATTCCCATGAGAAATATGAATCATCATAGAGCTTATGAAGACTCTTTAATTCACTCCTTCTTTAAAAAATAAAATATTTGTAATTTTAATAAATAACTGAAACAAACCTTTTAAACTAATTTTTTGTACAAAATACTTTAGCTTGACGGTAATAAAATTTCACACTGGAAACATGAATATATAGATAGAAATATTAAACATCTTAGGCAAAAATAACTATCTGAGCAAAAACCATCTTCTAGCCTTTAATATAAAATCCTCTATCTTTATGTTGTTAGATTTAAAACTACCTAAAGTTATTCTCTCTACTACGTGAGTTGCTAGATCTAAGCAGTCAGTCTCCAGCTATAACCAACATCACATCAATGGAGCAACAGTTCCAATGAGACCAACGTTTGTTGTCAATCAGCAAGATTATACTTATCAATTAATGATGCCCCAGGAATCCATTCTAAATTTACTTGGACATCTGACTGTCTGAAAGAGCAAGGATTGGTATTCAGGCATCTGGACTAGACTGCCCTTGGGGGCCTGACAGGCTATGCATGTCCTCAGCTGCAGCTACAAGAGCACTTCTTGTGCACTTTTGCTATGTTCTCTTTTAAAAGGTGCGCCTTGCCTACCCCCCCTTTCTCTTCTGTCACTCTTGTGCCCAGGGATCCGTCTCTGTGCCCCTCTCTGCACTCTCTCTGTCACCTTTTCTGCCTTTTTTCTCTTTTCCAATAAACCTTCCATGTGAGCTCTATTATATGGTGTGAGTTCTTCCAGTCATTTTTATATACACACCATTGGTGCTTTGGGACTGGGTAGGCTCTCCTGGAGTCCTGAGGTACACCGGGACCCTAGAACCTGGTCCACATACGACAGCCTCACTGCTCCAATTAACAGAGCACTGGGACCCTCCATCCAACATCAACATGATTGGTGAGCCCCCTTCTTCTTCACCTCTGACTATTTCCCATGAGTGATCCATTTCTCTTCTCTCAGGCATGGTTTCCTACCTTTTGGCCTTGTCATTTCCTGGTACCAGGCAAACATGGCTCTCTCAGGCTCAGAGCTCTCTTTGCGTGATGATGCATGGGACAACCTGTGACTACTTATTCTGATACTCTGAATTCTTGGGATGCTAAGAATTGCAGACGTTTGGATCTTATTTCTCTACCTCACTCATGGGAAGTGCATCTACTTTTTCAGTCAGACCAATCCAAATGGCTGCTTTCCTGCACTCTATAACCCAATATTTTATGGAATCTTTGCAACATTCTGCCAGAGATCTGATAAATGGAAAGAGGTATCACCCTTTCATTCTTCTGCATTCCCTCTCCCTCAGTAGACCTGATGCATGCAGCATGTTTGCTCAGTGGCAGGGTCCACCAAACATTTTATGCTGGGACCCTAATCACCTGCTCTACCCAACAGAACTGCTCTCTTCCACCTGCAACAATTCTGCTTTCTCATTTACTGCCAGCTTTGTCTTCCATTCAATACTGGCAATTGGGTCTCTGGTAGGGTTACATGCATCTGACCATTCCCCTGGATGTGAGGTTTCATTTCTTGAAGACAGTCTTCTCTTTGCCTTCTGGCTTTTCTCAAAGTCCCGGCTCCAGGCAACTATGTCTCTGTCTGACTCAGAGCCATTGGCCCCTATTCCTGTGTGATAATGCATGGGACAGACTGTGCCTACTTAGTGTGATCCTCTCTGAATTCCGGGGACCCGATGAATTACAGCCCCTGGGTCTTCTCTATGACACTCATGGGAACTTTGTTAGTGTCTGTAGCACTTTACTCCCTTTTGGAATGCCTTTTAGAGACCAACTGACCACTCCTTTCAAATCAAATTTGGCTTCAGTATTCCCTGGATCAGGCAATCGGGAAACTGAGAAAGAGTTCTCCACTTTCTTTTTTCTTCTATCTGTTCTCCCTTTATAATTGTCCTGTTTGTTTGCTGCAATATGCGAGACTGAGGAAGTCAACTTCCTCTTGCTCGGCACACACTGGTTCTCACTTTCTTTTACTCAATTTCTGTTTCCATTTCGACCTGGTGATCTTTCCCATCATATTTCCTTGCCTTCCTCAGGAGACAGTCATACTAGTTTAGTGCATTTTTTTTTTCTGTTTCACTTTTTACTATTGACTGCCATCAGAAATTAACCACCTGTGTCTCCTGGTATGTCGACTAGAAAGAGGGCGTTAACATGATGCAATGGGGATGAAAAAGGAACAGGTACTGTCAGTTCTAGTGTGTTCCAGGTAATTGATTTGAGTTCACCTCCAATAGCATCCTTCCAGTTCCAAGAGGCACCGAACGGTCCCTTAAAGCATGGACAGTGAAGTGCAGCAGCCAGCTACCCAAGGATGTGGACAGTACCCCAGCTTTCTCAGGTTCCCAAAAGATGATAGACATTTCCCAAGTCAGCCAGAAACAGTCTTGAGATCACGGCTTCCTCGTCCTTGCCTCATGTGCTACTCCTTTCTAATTCCTTGTCTTTTATGATAAACAAAAGGGAGGAATGTTAGAATTCAGGCATCTGTGCTGGCCTTCCCTTGGGGTCCTGACAGAATATGTCCCAGCTGCAGCCACTAAGAGTACCTATTTTACACATACACTACGTTCCCTTTTAAAAGGTGGGCCTTGCCCACCTCCCATCGAATTTTTTCTTTCTCCCCCCTCTTTCTCTCTTTCTTTTTCTCCTCTGCTGTTCTTATCTCCGGAGATTGGTTTCTGAACCCCCTCTCTGCCCTCTTCTCTCTCTTTTTCATATAAAATTCTCATGAGTGCCTTGTTGTATGGTGTGACTCCTTCCTGCCGTTTTTAAATAAATGATAACAATAAGATCTTAAATACCACAAGAGTTCCAATGATAGTTGATATTTGAAAAATTACAAGTCATATCAATTCTGTGTATCTATGGTAGCTCGTTAGATTCAGTCTGAATATGTAACATGTATTGTCATCGTCTGTGAATTGCTTTCAAATTGTTGCTATTTGTTACATAAGCAGTTGAAACATTTTTGGGCTATAGACATAACAACTCATTGGCTTAAAGGATTAATTGCAACTGACATTCTAATTTATTTATTTATTCTTGAAACAGCATTTCTCTGTGTAGATCTTGCTGTCCTGGAACTCATATAAAGACCAGACTGACCTCTCAAGGTCCCAGAGATCTGCCTTCCTCTGTCTCCCTAGTGCTGAGAATAAATACGGGTACCACCACAGCCCACTCACAGCTAACATTCCTATTTCCGGAATCTATTAGTTAATTTAGGGGAGCTATGGTCCCCTAAACTTTAAAAGGCTTATAGACTCACTGAACTACTTGTTCTTTTCTAAACAGTATCGTGACCTTTTCAAGCAGAACCGTGTAATATTGCTTAAGGAGTAGCCTGAATATAACTCTGATGCTAAAATTTACTTCAATGTATCTACATATAATTTATCTGCCACAAAGACTAGCTTGGTACCATAAGAATTTCTAGCAAGAAAAGCTACACCATATTCAACGAATACAAGTAACTCAATGTACTTTGAATGAAATATATATTAGGCAAGTTACAATGTCATAGTCATTCCATGAGGGAATTTATAATCTAGTTATTATTTCGGTGGGAATAATGCAAAGATCTCACTAGATAAATACTGGATCTGCCTAGTTTCTTAAGGAAAACACAGTTACATTCTTCCTGTGTCTTTCATACCATTTATCTCTTTGCTTATTTATTTATGAGACATGGCCTCATGTTGTCAAGGCTGATCTTCAACAACTAATTTTGCTGATTCCGTATTGCAAATTTGTTCCACCATACCTGGCAGCACATTACTTTCTTGATGTAGTAATAGAAAGTCAGACTTTTGTAGGACAAAAGATAGTTTGTCCAAAGTGTAAACATGGATTTATTATCTTACTCATTTGCTACACTGTCACTGTGAAACATATCTAACTGACAAAAGTTCTGTAGAAATACGACAACAAAATATATTCTAAGTATGTAATGCAAAGGCAATAAACACCTCTAAGCAATTAAATTTATTCTTTCTTTCTTTATTTTTTGTTGAAAAAATTTCTGCCTCCTCCCCACCTCCCATTTCCCTCCCCCTCCTCCCACTCTTCTCCCCTTCCCCTCAGTCCTCTCCCCCTCCCCCCACTCCATTACCCCTCCCTCTTGAATCTGAAGGGCAGTCCGGATTCCCTGCCCTGTGGGAAGTCCAACGTCCTCCCCCCTCAATCCAGGTCCAGAAAGATGAGCATCCAAACAGGTTAGGCTCCCACAAAGCCAGTTCATGCAGCAGGATCGAAACCCAGTGCCATTGTCCTTGGCTTCTCATTAGCCCTAATTGTCCACCATGTTCAGAGAGTCCGGTTTTATCCCATGCTTATTCAGTCCTCTATAGAGAATCTTGGTTAAATATATAAATTTCAAATAAAAAATTGAAAATAGACAATTTCTTAGTCAGTGTTCTGTTGTTACAAAGAGAAGACACCATGACCATGGCAACACTTTAAAAGGCTTATAGACTCAGTGAATTATTCCATTATCATCATTATGGGAAGCATGGTATCACTCACTCAAGCATGGTGCTGGAGAATAGCTAAGTTTTACATCTCTATCAGCAGGGATCAGGAAAAGAGAGACATTGGGCTTA
Source organism: Microtus oregoni (assembly GCF_018167655.1). Lineage (NCBI taxonomy): Eukaryota > Metazoa > Chordata > Mammalia > Rodentia > Cricetidae > Microtus > Microtus oregoni. The sequence goes on along the minus strand of NW_024544167.1, from coordinate 84,817 downwards.
ACTTGAGCATTTGAAACGTTAATGCCCACTCCCAGTTACATACTTCCTCCAACAGGCCACACCTTTTTGAACACGGCCACACCTCCTAATAGTAGCAGAGGGTTGAAGGGGAGGGGAGATGAAGGGAAGGGAACAGAGAGAAAAATGGATAGCTCAATAAAATCAATTAAAAATAGCCGAATTCCCTGGTGAAAAAGCTTTCAAACAAATGAGACTTTGTGGGCCATACATAATAAAAACCACCACAAAAAGTAAAGAAAAATGTTGAATTGGAAATTTATGCAAAATTTTCTCTGCCTTTTGTGTTGTTTACCAAGCAGTGCATAACATTTTGTTGGCCTTCTGCAATTCTTTTGCAAACCTTTCTTCTTCACTACTGTAAGCCCTACCACCACCTCATTTCTTCCTCTTTGAATTTTGTGTAACCTGTATTTTGGGACTGTTAATTTTACAGACACAAAAATACATAGATATAAGTGCTCAAATTATACACTCATTTAGCCAAGATAAAACCAAAGTTAAACAATATCAAGGCAAGTGTCATTCTGTTTAAGGGAGCTTTATCAGACAGCTGTGAGTTAGTCTCTAGACTAACTCAAAAATATACTTCACCTCCTCAATGGTTGCTTAAATGAAAATGTTCATGTAGGACTAGAACAACATAGTTAGCATATCTTAATCTTGATGATTTACTATTATGATTATAACATGAAAATCAGTCTATAGATATACTAGTTTGGGATACAGATAAAACTACCTTTGGTAGAGTTTGTTTCTTTGTCTGATAGTGTCTCTTACAAAACTCAGGCAGGCCTTGAGCTCACCATGTAATCTAGATGGCTATCAAATTTTGGCTTCACCAGTTTCAGTCCTGTGATTGCTGAGATTACAGGTGTCCACTACCATACCTTGTTCATGTTATAAAAACCCTGAATAATGATTCGTAGAATTAAATATTGAGGTCATTTGATGCTTGATTCCCCTCTGTATGCTAAGAATATGTTTGATTACCATTGGTTATTAAAGACGTTGTTTCAGTTTATAGTAAGGCAGCATATAGCCAGGCATAAGAGATGGCTTAGCAGAGTAAAACCAGGCAGAAAATCCAGACAAAGATATAGAAAGAGAGGAGGCAGAGTCAAACAAATGCCCAATCTTTACCAGTAAGTCACAGCCTGGTGGTGATACACAGAATAATAGAAATGGTTTATTTAAAGATATAAGAGTTAGCCAGATATATGCCTAAGCTATTGGCCAAGTTGTGTTATAATTCATATAGTTTCTGTGTGATTATTCGGGTCTGGACAGCCAGGAAAGAAAGAGCAGTTTCCACTTACAAATGTTGCCCTATCAACTTGGGCTAACTAGATAGCATGGCCCGTCACCCACTTCGGGTCCGGGTTCTTGTCCATCTGCTCAGGATTAGGAGGAAAATAGCTGAGAGCCCACCACCCTCAGCACTCTCTGCTTAAGCAACTTGCCGGATCAGGTCTGCTAGGCATGTACAAGCAGGAGAGCATGGAGGATTCCTGCCACCATACACAGAGATATTTTCATGCCTTGCAGCATGCTGCATGGCAGATTTACCTTTTCTTCAGACAAAAAGGGTTTATGCTGTGCTTCCCAGAATTGAGGTGATGAGCACAGCTTCCACCCAGCAGTCCCAGAGCTGGGGGTAAACTTACCTCTGTCATATTGAAAGGCCAAGAGAGGTGGAGTCAACATTCAGGGCTGCTTCAACCATGCTGCTTACCATTTTAAAATGTTCCTTGTCAGAAAGGATTTCAGATATACAATAGGACAAATTCAGATATAAAAGACATCTAAATGAGACACAGTGTGTTTAAAAAAAAGTATCATGGCTTGGGAGAGAGGAGAAAAAGTGTATAGATAGTTATAAAAAGAAATAGTTTAAAAAATAAAAGTCTTTAAAGAAATAGTAAAAGTTATATAAAAGAGTACAGACAGTCATAGATTAAAGGTGTAAAGAAAAATTAGTCATTCAAAGATGGATGATATACAGAAAAGTCTAGATTATGTATATTATTGTGTTTCGTTTGAATTTTTTGACTGCAAAGAGACATTTGATTCTCGGGACTGCTATGTTAAACCAACATAAAGGTATCTTGACTTTACAATTTGGTTCTAAGTAAATGTTGCATAGGAAAGAGATTTTGCTTTTGTTCCCACAGAGGATGAGAACCTGTGGATTGCTTCCTGGCTAATGTGGTTTGATGGAACAAGATCCCACAAAGGGTCTCCATGAACCATAAAATACTTTGCCCACAAGCAGAAACAGTTTGGAAAAAACTTTGCCCATGTTCCCAAATTATTTATGAAAAAATATATTATTTTTTCATTTAAAGGGGCTTGATTATAAGTGATTTATGATCATAGTAAATATATAAAATATACAATAAGGGGGATATGATATAAAGATGAATACTTTGCATTGGTATGGATCTTGGTCTGTTAATACATAATTAAGGCTGATTTTGTTATACTGTGTATATGTATTTCTACTCTTGTTTAAGGTATTATGTGTATTAATAGATGATCATATATAAAAGTCAAACTGTAGTCATGTTAGTTAGGTTTTCTAGATGTACAGAGATATATTTCAGGTGGATAGGAATTCTTCAGCCCTTTCAAAGAACCACAGAATATGGCATTTAAAATATTTTAAGGACTTAAACTTTTCTCAACAGTGAGTCATTTCTACATCTGGCAGCATCAATTACTTCAGAGAAGTTGATGAGTATTTAAGGAACTTGTTATGGAATTTGCCTTCATTGTTACAAGGCTAGCCATTTGGGCAAGAACCTACTCTTGTCTGGATTGCTTGATGGTATGCTGTATGAACTGGATATGCAGAACCCACATAAATGTGACTGCTAAATTTTCTAAAATATGGGATGGTTTTTCAGGGTTCCTACTTAATGAAAGTGTCTGCTAGACATTCTGAATGACACAGAAGAAAGCAACTGATGAACTTTGTCCTTACAAGAAAGAACACATCTTCAAGTATCCTGCTTCATGGAAAAGTATGCTGGATACTATGGGCCTGTAGGTTGAAGATGGATGCCCTAACATTACAGAAGAACTTTGGGTGACTGTCCAAGCAACAAGATGTCTCTGTCAATTCTAGAGTTTTAGAAGTTGCTTACAATACACTTCTTGTTTACTTAGGTAATATTATATCCTTGTGGGGTCTTTGGAGGATTGAAGACAGATAGTTATAGTTTTCCATAGTTAATGATAAAAGAACAATTAAATATAAAACTTTAGACTCACAAAGATAGGATAGATTATAGAGTATTTTTTTAATTTGTTATATGTAAACAGGCTAAATATTGTAACTATAATTCTTGCTTGATAACTGTTTGTGTATGTGATTTTTCTATGTTAAAGTTAAAACTTTCCTTTTATTTAAACAGAAAAGGGGAGATGATGGGGGATTCCCCTCTGTATGCTGTGATTATGTTTTATTACCACTGGTTAATAAAGAAGCTATTTTGGGCATGTTTTAGCAGAGTAAAATCAAGCAGAAAATCTGAACAGAGATGTAGAAAGAGAGTGAGCAGAGTCAAAGAGACACCATGCAGCTGCTGAAGGAGAGAGACGCTGGATTCTTACCATTAAGCCACAGCCTTGTGTGATACATAGATTAGTAGACATGAGTAAATTCAAGATGTAAGAGCTAGCTAGAAATGTTCCTGAGTCATTGGACGAACAGTGTTATAATTAATATAGTGATTGTGTGATTATTCGGGTCTGAGCGGCCGGGAAACAAGCAAGCAGCCTCTGCCTACCATCATTGTCGTTATGTTCACATTTTTTCCTATCCAAAGGACTTTTTTTTTCCTTTTTTTTTAATTTATTTATTTAACATTTCCACATCCTCCCATCCTCCCTTTCCCTCCCCCATTGCTCTCCAGTCCTAAGAGAAGTCAGGATGCCCTGCCTTGTGGGAAGTCCAAGCCCCCCCCCCTCTATCCAGGTCTAGGAAGGTGAGCATCCAAACAGACTAGGCTCCCAAAAAGCCAGTACATGCAGTAGGATCAAAATTCAGTGTCATTACCATCGGCTTCTCAGTTCGCCCTCACTGTTAGCCCCATTCAGAGAGTCCGGTTTGATCATATGCTTGTTCAGACCCAGTCCAGCTTGCCTTGGTGAGTTCCATTTTTGGTGGGACTGCAAACTTGTGCAACCACTTTGGGAATCAGTGTGGCAGTTTCTCAGGAAACTGCGACTCAACCTACCTCAGGATCCAGCAACTCCACAAGAGCATTTGTTCAACTATGTTCATAGCAGCACTATTTCTAATAGGCAGAACCTGGAAACAACCTAGGTGCCTCTCAATAGAAGAATGAATACAGCAGGCGTGGCATATATATATACTTTAGAGTTCTATTCAGCGGTAAAAAAAAATGACATCTTGAATTTTGCATGCAAATGGATGGAAATTGAAAACACTATCCTGAGAGAGCTAACCCAGACCTAAAAAAGAGGAATGTGGTATGTATTCACTCATAAGCAGATTCTATCCATAAATAAAGGACATTGAGCCTATAGTTGGTGATCCTAAATAAGAAGGTGAACCCAAAGAAAAACATATAGTTATCCTCCTGGATACTGGAAGTTGACAAGATCACTGGGCAAAAGTTGGGAGCAGGGGGGTTGGGGTGGATTGGGAGGTAGGGGAGATGGGGAAAGAGAAGGAAGAAGGGGAGGATTGGGGGGATCTTGGGGGAATGGGATAATTGAGATGGATGAAGGGTGGATTTGGGAGCAGGGAAGAAGTTATCCTAACCAAGGGAGCCATTTTAGGGTTGGCTAGAGTCTTAGCTCTAGAGGGGTTCCCAGGTGTCCAAGGGGATTTCCCCAACTAGGTCCCTGGGCAGCAGAGGAGAGGGTGCCTGAACTGGCCTTCTCCCATAGACACACTGATGAATATCTTGAATATCACCATAGATCCTTCATCTGGAGAGGGATGGAGATAGAGACAGAGACTCACATTGGAGCACTGGACTGAGCTCCCAAAGCCCAGATGAAGAGCAGAAGAAGGGAGAACATGAGGAAAGAAGTCAGGACCTCGAGTGGTAAATCCATCCACGGAGACGGTGGGACTGATCTAATGGGAGCTCACCAAAGGACTTTTAATGTTCTCATTAAACATCATAGTGGTTAACTTAAAGATATATTGTTATATGTATAGGAGACTAACATTAATTTGCACCCATACACTTAATGAATAAAGGGAAAAATTCCATATTATGCCTATATATTATCCAGTATCAATTTAGAGATTTTGTTCTAAAAGTTTTCTAATTTTTTTATTAAGTAGGTTTTCTCAAAGGTGTGATATGATTAAAGTCATTTATTGACAATGAATAGTCCTGATAGTAGTGACAAGAAATGAATGCCAGTAATGTTTCTAAGTAATGACATACTATGTATTTTAATGGAAACTTGGTAATTGATCTATAGATAATAGTGAAATAAGGTAAGTGAGGAGAAAAATATTTTAAAGTTTCTAAGACTAATTAATTTTCTAAGGGTAAAATTCCTCAATTATTCTAGTTCTACAACATTCCAATTCTTTATTTTCATATATAATAAGATTAAACATGTAAAATTTTATCTGTATATGTCAAATTAATAAATTAATAAATATCATAAAATAAATTTTGCATATGTTAAATCCACATCTTATTTAAAAATAAATGTAAAAATTAGAAATTTAAATCTGAGTTTTATATATAAAAGAAAGTTATCATTTTCCATTGGATAATGAATTATTTGAATTTGAAATTTGAATTAAAAAATTAACTATGAAAAAACATTCAAATTTATTTTTAATGATTAAAATTCCAATTAAAACCATAATTGGACATATAATGAATAGAATAACAGAAAGAGTCATTATCAAGTGCTGGTGAGAATTTGGGTAAACTGAATTTTGTGAAGTTAGTGAGAATTTAAGTTGGTATAACCAATTTGGAGATCGTTTGAAATCACTTTTTTAAATATATGAATATTCCTCTCAGTTACTGTCCAAGAAGAAACTGAATGTCACTTTATTTTTTAAAACAAGTAGAGGAAGACTTTAATTTCTTTCTTGATTTCTTCCTTGACCCAGGTGTGATTCAGTAGTTGACTGTTCAGTTTCCATGAGTTTGTCGGTTTTTTTGGGGGTAGTGTGGTTGATGCCTTCTAACTTTAATCCGTGGTGATTTGATAAGACACAGGTGGACACTGATATTTTTTTGTATCTGTGGAGGTTTCCTTTGCTTCCGAGTATGTGGTCAATTTTTGAGAAGGTTCCATGAGCTGCAGAGAAGAAGGTATATTCTTTCCTATTTGGGTAGAATGTTCTATAGATGTCTGTTAAGTCCATTTGCTTCATTACCTCCAATAATTCTTTTAATTCTCTATTAGATGATGGGTATTGATGTAATCAATAGACACATCTCACAGATACTCAGGAGTGAAGGAATCAAACTGCAAAGGTTATATGTGGACAATTTTATTAATGGCATTCTCAAAAAGAGATTACAGCCCAGGATGTGATAACAGTGGGTTTGCATTGAGTTCCTTGAGGTGACAGAACTTTCCTGCCTCCTGATCAGCATAAAGGCTACATGAATCTGTATGTGTTAAATCTTCAAATAAAAGCAGAACAGTTAAAAAAACAAAACAAAAACAAAAAACAAAAAAAACAAGTAGAGGTTAGAAAGGAAGGAAGAAAATGGAACAAAAAACAGCCTTACTTCATTTTATAAATGTGGATTTGGGGATATTCATTCAAAACCAGAAATGTCTGAATGGAACCAAAACAAACAAACAAAAAAATTGAGGCAGCTTCTGCCCATCGAAGTGATTGGGGAACAAAGGGCTAGTAAAAATGTGCCCTGTCTTCTTCCACTAAATATGCATTCCAGTTGTACAGTATTAGTCCAAGAGATAACATCGGCTGTAGTGAAAGTCAGGTACATGTACCTCACAATGGTCAACTTTCCAAAGTACAGAAAAAGGAGATACCAAGGGCACATATTTTAACAACTGACTCAACAATCTCATTCCCCAAAGTCCTCTACAAGAAGTAGTATCTGTACGAGGCAAACAAAGAACAAAAATGTATAAATTGTAGATTTATTCCTATAATAGAAAATAGCACTAAAAATTAATAAAATGTACCTAGCCAATGACAGTGATGAAGCTTGGCACTTTAATGCTGACTGTGGAAAAAAATCTGTCACAAAAGAATAGATACAATGTGATTCTAATTATAAGAAGTGAAAAATATTGTGAAAAAAGTTATTTAGTAATACATTCATGTGTGCCAAGATCAGGAAAAGCAAATTAAGGTTTGTGGCTATCCCTTGTGAAAATAATGAAATCATGGAAGGGTGTATAGTGGGTTCTAATCAATGGAAATTAGTAAACATAGTTGTTTATTATATAAAATAGAAAGATTAAAATATTTTTATCTGAGTGATATATATGTGTGTGTGTGTGTGTGTGTGTGTGTGTGTGTTCAAATGAATGACAAGTCAACTCAAAGGAAACAGGACATTTGTTTCACTAGAAAGCCTTGCTCTCTTAGTATTTAAGGGTTATTTTGTCCTGAAATTTAATAATCATAGGAGACAGAGGCTTCACCAGGGAGGAAATACAATTATTATTATAAAAAATAATTGTTCACATAGTTTAAAAGTGACCTCTGTTAACATTTTCCATGGCACTTCTACTGTACAAATCATTGACAGGCCCTGTGAAACTTTGTGGAATCGTTTTCTTTGCTGGGGGCTCTATTGCACTCACTATGCTTCTCCATAAATCAGAAAATCATTTGAAAATCATCCCTTTAAGAAGTCATTTTTGAGTACTTGCTACATACACAACATCAAGGTATGAATTTAGAATAAATGCATCTGATTTCATCACAGTTTAGATTATGGAAAATAGGCTATAGAGCTTTCAAATACTAAACAGCAAAATGAAGCTAAACCACATGTATCAGATGTGAAGAATTCAACAATGAGACAGAGCCCGTTTCATCTCCTTGTCAAACAAGATCATGGCATCAGATAATTGGGAAATTCAATTTGTGCTCTGTAGCTGACATGTCTGATCCCACCAGACACACTTTTGAATTTATTATCTCTGTGATGGAAAGTCCCTGGGCATGTTGAAGGTCTGTTAGGTCAAGCGCCACTGCATGTCTTACTGTTTCTGCTTCAAGGGTTTGTTTTTTTTTTTTTTTCCAATTTCATGGAAACTTACTCATCCTATACATGGCCAAAAATCTGATGTTATTGGTAACACTCCTATGTTCCTATGTAAGGTTTCTATGTTCCTGGCAACATAAGAAGCAAAGACAGATTTCCCCATAGTCCTGTCCTTCAGAGGTATATTTATGTTTATTTATAATATTCCCCTAAGGAGGTCCATAGCTTTGAGCTCAGCTTTCTACGCCAATATCCAGCTTAGTAACAAACTCATTATTTCCTTTCCCCCACTTCTTCTTTGTCTCTTTTCCTACTAGTGATTTTGGTGATCAGCTACCAAGTGAGCTAGGCACTCTCTAGTCTTGCCTCAGGAACAATTAAATTAAATAAATGAATAAATACATAAGTAATAAAATAATGACAAATTACAACAAAAATGAGTCTTTTTATTGAAAGAGGTGCATAGCCTATCATCAAATATCATTACCTTCTGGGAATGAAGATTTTTATCTATTATGCCTGTAGATCGGAAGCTGAGAAAGTAGGATTGCCCAGAATTCAATACCAGATTGGTCTACAATGAGTTTCAAACCATCCTGAACTACAGTATGAGACCATGTCTCATATGAAATAATAAATGTTATCACTGAAAAACAACTGAAGAGGGACTACCCTAGTGACTCAGTAACCACGAAAATCTCTTTCAGCTTGACTTTGTTAGTAATTTGGGGAAGACTAAGAACAGACTAGGACTATAGACTTTGACTTCAGTGATTAAAGCAGAACCATTGAAAATGAAGAAATGATGCTCCAAAGAATAAAACCATCAAATAATTAAGTAGTCTAAATGCTTTCTGGAAAAACAAAAGACACATTCAAAACAAATGGATGCTATACCAAGTAATCAGAATAAATTTTCAGATTGGAGCTACAGGAAAACATTTGACTTCTAATAGCCTTCTAATGACATTTATGTGCAAAAACAACTTAGAAGGTGTTGGTAAACACACTGAAGGGTTTTCTTGTTTACAATAGGCTTATGGCATATTACAGTTATGACTACTTTATATGAAAGCCAAGGCTCATAAAAATCTAAGTATGAATCTTAAAGTCAGATATCCCATAACCTTTACATAAATATACAAATTTAGAGAGTGGAATTCCAATACACACAATTCTAACTACCAGGCTGAACTTGAACAAACTTTACTGAAACATGTATAATGGATAAAACATTGGGAAAATCCAGATCACGACAAATGTAGGCAGGTTTACGCTGCCCAGTGCTAGAAAGTATTAGTAGTAAGGATAATAGACCATATAAATAATTCTCCAGTGTTCTATTATTAGAAATGTTGGGTGGGCACTAATTAAGACAGAGCCAGTCAGTGAACGTGACTGTTGAGTGGAAGAGTACATTCAGTATTTATATATAAACTGGATGTTCTGTTCACCTTTATATTTTTACATTTATAATCTTTATCACTGACCATGAAATTCTTTCACTGGTATGACATTCATGTCAAGATATGTTAAACAAACAATTGGCTAAATTTACAATGAAAGAAATATTTTATTTCTTTTCAATCAAAGACTGCTGGTACAATGTAAGCTTTGTTTTAATGTTTGTTTTTAATCTATGTATTGCCCTTTAAGTCTTAGGCATAAAAAGTAAATTTCATAAGGCCTATGACCAGAATTGGAAGAAATTTGTTTTGTGTGTGTTACATGCTTTTCAAACACTTTGCAACAACATTTATTGCATAACTCCTGCAAATTCACAAAAAGGAACTGCTTTCTGATTTCAAAAATCAAAGGAGTAAGAACATGTCCTGAACTTGATCTTCTTCAACTGATAGTAAGTGTTAAACTCTGAATTACAAATTTTCCTTCTCCCTTATTCTAACTTCCTTTTAGCCTTATGTTGTCAGCTCTAGGAAAAAGATGAAGATGAAAAGGAGCTGTATCTTCTGGCTGTATTCTACCCTTTATAACATATTTTCATGATTTATCCTTCACTAGAGTTTACTTGTTGAATTTTCAAGTTTACATTCAGAAGGGCTGAATAAATTCTTTACATTTCAAAAAACTGCATTCAGGTTTTTGGGAGTGCTCTAGGCATCTCCCTCTGTCCTATTAGATTCTGGGAGACTCCATCCTGTGGCTTTATGTCACTCTAAGCCTCCCCTAGAATCTGTCAGATTCCACAAAAGCAGATGCTTCATATGGAACATGATATAATGACTCAATAAAGTCTCTCTCTTGATCTTTCTTATTTTCTTTCTTTCCCTCTTTTTCACCCTCTTCCCTTTCCACTCTCTCAAGCATGCAGGATTCATTTCCATACCACTCTGTAGTAGAAGCACAAGGTTTACAATGGAGGGCTCACTGTAATGGGGAACAAGATTGTAAATTAGCACATAGCACATTCACATAATGGTTCAACTTCACTTAAAAATGATTAGGGTTTTTTTTAACTTTGTTAATAAAATAAGCTATAGTATAACATACTAGTGAAGTAATGTATAGTTTTTCTGTTGATCACACACCACAAATACCATAATTTATATTCTAAGGGTCTATGTGGCTTTTGGGAATATACAGTGAGTGATTGGATGTACAAATGATAAATTGACTTTTGTAATTCAAGTTCTTATTGTGTCAAATATTTTCCCATGTATTCCAAGTATTTTTAAATATATACTTAAAGAGAATAAGGATTTTTTTTCCATCAGAACCTTAAGAACATACCACACTAGTGTTCTTGAAAACTCTTACCGAAGTTGGATGTATTTTCACCATGGGATATATGCAATATAATAATCAAGACCATGTTCATAATTGGATATAGTTGAAGTACATTTGAAAATACTATGTAATTTGACAGTCTATGGGATAGTTTAGTATAAAATGTTGTAAGAGTATCAAAGTAAGGAGTAATTCTACCTTAGAGACTTTATGAAATGTATCACATAGGATATCAAATTTTCTATGGGTTCCAAATGATGATCAAAAGTTTGGCAGATTGAAACACTGGGGAGGAACATTCAAAGTCTACAAAGAACACCTAAAAGTATAAGAAGGAGATGAGAACATGAATCAGTAGAAGAAAGAGAACGACTAAAAGCAGACATCCTTGTAGTTCAAGTTAAGGAAATTAAGCTTGAGACAAAGGGATAACAGAATGAGTTTTAAGCATGCAGGGTTCAATACAGAATTATAAAGTTTATCACAGGGCAAGAGAGATTGTTCCATGATTTAGAACATTTACAGTTCTTGTGGAGGACCCGGATTCAATTCCCAGAACCAATGTAGTGGCTCATAATCATTCATTTATCAAGTCCTAGGGGGATCTGATGCTCTCTTCTGGCATCCATAGAAAATAAATACTCATGTCGTCCATATGCACACATGCAGCAGGCAAAACACTCATACACATAAAATAATAGCTTGTTTTTAAAAAAGAAGTCAATGACATATAGCATTGTTTGAACAAAAGGATTGTATATGAGAAGGACTATATTACACGTGACACTATAAAAAAAATCAGGTTACCCATTATAGGACACACCTGAGAAAATGTTTTCACCATTTAAATATAAAATAAATAATTACTTATATGTTGATACTTTCTTTGCACTCCTGTCACACATACAGGAATACAAACCTACACATGTGCTAAGTTAAATTTTTACTTCTACTTTCTATTGTCAGTTCATTCAATGACATTATATCTGCTGACTACTGCTATTTCACTTTTACTTTGGAGACTACCTAATTTACAATCACCATTGTACAAGTTTTCTGTTCTAACCCTCTATATTAATATGTTTTATCACCATGAAACAGGTAACCAAAGTATTCACAAGTTTCAAATCATTAATCAACTATATTTTATATAGTTTTTCATTGTCCCATTTATTTGGAATTATCTAATCTTATTAAATACTCCTGTTTCTCGGAGGGCTTTAAAGAAAAAAACCTTAAAAACTGAATGTCTCATTTCATGGTTCAAAAGAGAATTAAAGTGTCTGTATAAAGGAAAGGCCAGAATCGTTAACTTCCAAACAGGACTGGTAACCAACTAAAATAAAATGAAATAGAGGAATGAACCAAACATTCTAAACCCATTAGGATGCAGAGAACAAGAGATCATGTGGTATCTAACCGAACTGATAAATTTACAACATGCTTCCTGCACCTGAGGATCAGGGATCATTGCAGAAGAGGTGGGTCAGCAGATATGGAAGCTGATTAAAGATAGGCTGATCATCCGGAAGCCTGTGACTGTCCATTCCCAGACTCGATGCCGGAAAAGCACTTTGGCTTGATGGAAGGGCAGGCATATGGGCATAGGAAAGCGGAAGGGTCTGCCAATGCCACAATGCCCGAGAAGGTGACCTGGATGAGAAGAATGCGGATCCTGCGCCGCTTCCTCAGGAGATAGCGTGAATCCAAGAGGATTGATCGCCATACGTATCACAACCTTTACCTGGAGGTCAAAGGGAATGTCTTCAAAAACAAGCGGATTCTCATGGAGCACATCCACAAGCTGAAGGCAGACAAGGCCTGCAAGAAGCTCCTGGCTGACCAGGCTGAGTCTCGCAGGTCTAAGACCAAGGAAGCAAGAAAGCGCCAGGAGGAGCGCCCCCATGCCAGGAAGGAGGAGATCATCAAGACTCTGTCCAAGGAGGAAGAGACCAAGAAATAGAGCTTCCCTCGAGTCTGTACAGAGTGGGCTGCCTGTGGTCTCAGGTGGATCAGTCATTAAAATAAAACAAGCCTTAAGAAAAATAGAAGAAGAGAAGGTGGGACAAGTGTTAAGAACCAGAGGAACAGGAAGTTTCCTGTGATATTGTGTCTCCTGGAAATGTCAAACAAACGACACCCATTACGTCTCATCAACAGAGCTGCCTAGACAAGACCCGAACAAGCAAGATACCAACGATGATGTTATTATGGAAGGGAGAAAGCTCATGAGGCTTTAACCGTAGGGAATTCACTACAGGCAACTGATGAATGCGAGAGAAAGAAAATGGTCTTTACTAGGGAACAGTGCCCAAATTAGTTATCTAAGACTAGTCCATCATTTCTGAAAGCATGTATATATACACAGGAACATCATGTGAATCAAGCAGGTTATATTTTGGAATGTGTGTGTGTGTGTGTGTGTGTGTGTGTGTATTCATATGTAATAACAATTAATGAAGAGGAGGCCATGAATCTGAGAGAGGGCAAGGGGTAAGCATGAAAGGACTGGGAGAAAGGAAAGAAAAGAGGGAAGGATGTAATTATAATTTCAAATATTTTTAAGAGATAAATTCAGCATTTTGTTTATTCAGTTTACCCTTAGATATCAATTACTTTCCTATACTCAAGTAGTAGGTGTTTAAAAGTTTCTTCACAGTGGTCAATAGAATGCAAAATCATACATGTGGGCTTGGTATGTGTGATCTTTTGAAATACATTCTGTTGATTTTAATTAACATATATGGTGTAATGGTCAGCTATTACATATAATGAGAACATGGATTTTCTTTATAATTATTTTCAGAAAAAGCATTTTCAAAATAATTTTTAATAATTTCCTTAGATTTGCTTTTATTTTTTTTAATACTGAATAATAAGCACTATCTGACTGCATTGTCCTAAAAGCCATGCAGTATCTAACTTTGCAGTTTATATATGAAACCTACTCATGATAAATAGTAAGTGCAGAATTAATGTCCTTAGGCCCAGTATGGGACTGATTTTCTCTCTACTTCCCTTTTTACCCCTTCCTATCTCCTTTGTTCCTTTTCTCATTTCCCCTTCCCTATTCTTCTCTTTTCTCACACTTGGTCAGAATCCAACTTAGTTCAATTCGGTGTACTGAAAATAATATTTGGTGTGGTTTCAAGTTAGCAACTGCTATTTTGAGAAGGAAACCATATTCCGTCCACAAATATTTGTGAAATGTTTATTTATGCAATGATGTTAACGAGACAATAGAATCAAAACAGTAGACAAGAAAAACATGAAAATGCTCTCCTGGATCCTCCAGTTTATTACAGGGTATAGGAAATGGAAAAAAAAAACAACCTCACAATATATGTGATATAGAAAGAATTTTAAAATACACTAATATAGACAGAGCACAGAATACACAGAAAATAAAAGAGAAATATTTGGATTTCCTAATTCAAGTAAGAATCTGTGTGAAAGTTCAACAAAACTGGGAACTGTAGGAGGAAAAGTATTCAACCCTACAATAGAATGAGCATTGTTTATCCAAAACTAAAAGCTTCTAATGAGATCTCCTGAGATGAGATCTGACCTCCCTTTCTGTTCTGTAACGAAAACTGTAAGACACAGTTTTTCCCTATCAACATGCTGTGCAAAGATAAGGAACTTAATAATAGACTGTGCTGTTAAGAGAAAACTTGCTCATAGCTTCATGATATATGGGATTTGACAATATGCTACTATGTTTATATTTGTCCCTATGGATTCTTATGTACATATATAGCATATTTTAATGCATTTTTGTTGTTTTTAGAGACAGGATTTTTCTATAGCTTTGGAGACTTGTAGAACTCACTTTGAAGACTAGGTTGGCCTCGAACTCACAGAGATCTGCCTGTCTCTGCCTCTCAAGTACTGGAATTAAACTCATACGCAACCACCGCCTGGCATGAATAGCATATTTTTTAAAGTACACATAAAAAACTGCTAAAATTAAAAAAAAAATAGGGGGACACAAACTTGTGATCTCAGTCCTTGGAGGTTCAATGGTGTCCTCAGCTATAGAGCGAGTTCAGTACCAGCCTGCATTGCATGGGCTTTTAGCTCAAAACAGAGCAAGTGCCTGGTGTGGCACATCAGGGAAACTGGGGTTTGAGTTAGACTCTGCCTCAAACCACACCAGAACACAAGGTAAACTAAACTAAATCAAATATTAGCAAAAAGATTGTAAAATCAGTTCCATCTATGAATTGAAATGGTATAAATTAATATACTAAAGAAACTTCTTGCATGTCAACTTTCATTTGCCCATTTAACTTGTATGTGATCAACGATGAGTTAAAATGAGTTAGATAATTAGAATTTCAAGAGCACTTCATTTGTCTCTTATTCCTGAAAAATCCTTTATACAAAAGGATTATAAATACACACACCAACCATTTATCCATCCATACCCTCCATATTTAGTCTTCTTTCTTTAGCAGCTAGACTCAATGCATGGTCCAAAGAGGACCTGTAGAGTGTACAACATCAGACAGTTTTCTATATCACTAAATTTACAGTTTGGGAGAAAAGCTAGTCCATGGTGGTAAATACAAACAGCATATTGAGAAAGCAGATAAAGAGGATGGGGACAATTAAAAGACTCCTCAATGGGGTTGATCAGGGGAGGGGGAGGGAAATGGAGGCGGTAGCAGGGAGGAGGCAGAAATCTTTAATAAATAAATAAATTTTAAAAAAAGGAAAAAAATAAAAATTGCTTTTAATGTATTCATTTAAAATATTCTAAAGAAAATATTTAGACAAACTCTGAGCTTGAAGAAAAAGAACATTAAAATAAACATTCCTAGGGTTGTTGATATAGCTCAAGGTTATAGCACTTTCACAGTATTATTGATGCCCTGGGTTTAGCTGCCAGACACACACAAGGAAAGAAAAGTGAGGCAAATGGGGGTGTAGAGGAATGGAGAGAGAGAGGAGGAAGAAACAAAGGAAGGAAGGAAGGAAGGAAGGAAAACAAAAAGACATTTTTAAGCTTGCTCCTGATTTTTTCTGTTTTGGAAACTATACATCACATTGTAGTCTCAATGATAATACTGGATCTGTGGGTGCTGCTCAGCGATAGATCACCAGACAAATATGCTTGAGGCACTGAGTTCTGCTTCCATACAACAACCACACACAAATACACACATACAACACACTAACCTATTTTGCATTTTATGAAGGAATTTCTCATAGTTGAATTACAAAAATAAATCAGAAATACTAGTATATAATTTGCACGAAAACCAAATAAAATTTTAAAGTATTTTCAACACGCTTTGTATGAAATTTCACGTAGATAAATAGTTCTATGTCTATGTTGCTTCTGTCCAGACAATAATTGTTATTATTTCATAACCAATTTCACCATTTTAAGTTGTAATTTCCAATAATTGCTAGGAAATATATTTTGTTCACTAACACTTGACTAATGCTATAAGATGTAAAGGTCAAATTTCATTACAAGAATGAGACAAAGATAAAGCAAAATACTGTTTTCTGCTGATGTTAACAATAATTGTCTTTGGTACTGCATGAATAAATTCATTCAAATTAATTTTTAAAGAAGAAAAACTGAAAATTTACCATATGATTAAAGGAAAGTATAGTTGTTCTTCCTGTGTATTTGTTATGTATTTTAAAATAATTTTTTACAGTAGTTGTAAGGATTTCTTGGATTTATTTGTTTTATTAAAATATAATGAGGTTATATAATCTCGTATTAACACTAAACTTAAAATTTGATTGGAAAATACATTCAGATTAGAAGTTCATTAGATTAAAAAGTGAGTTTTTGTTTTACAAAATGATGCTTTTAAAATTATCTATAGACATATTTAAATACCCAAATACCAGAGTACTTTTATGTATATATCAGTACTGCGGTTTGCTGGCATGAAGGGTTAGGAGAACTGTCAAAAGAGAAATACGGAAATTATCAAAGTAGGACCTACAGAAGACTCTTTTGGCATTGGAAAACAGAAGCAATCCCTTCAGACATCTGGACTCAATCTGTTCATATATTTTTGATTTTAAAGTAAATCTCTGCTTTATGAAATAAAAATTAGGATAATGCAATGTTAGCCAGCTTGCTAGTTTTTCCTGAGTTCATCCAATGGATTAAAACCTGTTACAAGCTGCTTGCATAGATAGCTCCAAAGTGGTTGGACTGAGGAGTTTTATTTTATTAAAACTTTTCATCAGCCAATGAAAATCTAAAAAATAAAATTTCAGTGATACAAAATATATACTACACCCTGTGAAATGGATGTGAATAATTTGTCAGGGGAATCTGTATATAGGCTGTGACGAAAGTGATAGGCTACACACATTACTGCACAAAATGAAATACTGCAAAAAGCATATCAGTAGTCAAAACCCAACCCCCCAAAGTTCATTATCATATGTGCAATCATTTTTAAACATCAAAAATATGTTTGCAAAATTTGCTTATCAAGATGAGATGGAGAAATCTATCCCATATATTAAAAACAGACAAATATGACATTAATTTGGGAATTTGAAATAAAAAGTAACTCTAAGTCAACAGCTTGATGATATTTGCATCATTACAGATGCACAAATTGTAGTTTCATAGTCTAAACATTTCCCAGTAGCAGGCCTTTTGAGTTCTTTACTTACTCCTTTAATGAAATGAATTAGTGTCATAATTGTGGCATATGGTACATAGTCTGTACCATTTTCAGTATTTTATTTTGGGGAAATGGGATGACTATATCAGAAGATGTGCCCCTATTAGCAGGAATGTTTTGTTATCTTATTTTATTTAATAATGTGCATCAAAATTCACATCTAAAGTCTAAATGTGATACCGTATGGAAAATTCTTGGCTTAATGTTTGCCATGTCATAATACTTCCACAAGATTAATTTTTAATTATTTATAAATGAAATCATTAAGTTATGTATATTGCAGAACCCATCAGGAAATTACATGAGTCTCTATTTCTATTTGGACAATCTGCTTATGTGAGAGAAATATTCAGCTCATTTATCCTTTGTCAAATGCCTTCTCTGTAAACATTCTAGTCTGCTCTACAAGTATTCTGGCTTAGAAGAACACTTGTTTCTTTTACTATGCACATGATAGATGTTTAATTATTATTTGTTTACTACATTAGGAAGAAATGACGAAAATATTCCTTGTTAACTGAAGGGTAACTTCAGTCTTTACCCTGCCACACACAAATTGTAGAAAAAAAATGACTATCAGTCAAATGAATATAATTTGGGGTATTCAGGTAATTATGTTGATTTCTTAATTGGGTTACCAATCCCCAGAAGCTGAATTTGGACCTAATCAACACATCCTTTCAATCCTTAATTTCCACATTAATCTTCCTGAAAATTTGTTCTTATATCCTTCTAGAGCCTTTATCTCCCTAATTAGGACAATAAATCTGATATTCACAGCAGCAAGGTGCAGAAATGATATTATTTGGTTTAGAAACAATATATATACACAGATTTATACATATATATGTACACACACATATTTATTTCCCTGATTCCTCATAAAAGGGATCATGGGTGTTAAAATACAGTACTATGACCTATAAAATTAACCTAGGAATTCAGTTATTCCCCATTTTCCCAAAGAGAAAATATACTGCTTGCACGGCCAAGGAAAGTTTGAAGGACAAATGTGGATACATAAAACTTTCGGACCTTATGTCAACAAAACAAAAATGCTTTTATGACATGATAAGAAATTTCAAGCTATTTTTACATGTGATAAATTGTAGCTAAAAATATTAGAAATGAAGAGGGTTTTTCTGTTTATGAAATAACTGTAGTCATTCTTTTTTAAATAGTTGAGATGCCATTTTCTTCTTTGTTTTAAAAATATGTTTACATTATCTAATATCTTACTTTAGAACACACCATCTCTATTTCCACTTACAGGATTTGAGATAAAGGACCTTGATTATTTATATTATTCATTAAAATTTTATCCTATGCTATACTTATTTGCTTGCTAGTAAGAAAACTGCTGTTTTTATTTCCCCCTTGTTGTTTATATGCGATTTGTCAATTTAATAACATGACTCTGTAATATTTTATGCATGTATATGTATACGTCTGAACTATAAAACTCTCATTGACAATAACATCCAACAAATATCAAAAATCCAAAATCCTGTTTCAAGAAGTACCTTAGTCAATGTGTTCCTTCAATTTGTCCATTAATATCTTTTGGTGATCTCATAGATCTACAACTACCAGGTATATCTCCACCAAACATCATTCAAAGCAATCAGCTGAGAATATTTTTTTTAAATTAAGAAATGTTATAATATAATTAAAGAGACTTTTTAAAGACATTCTCTCATATAAGAAGAGATATCTTTCATTACTATAGCTTTAAGTTACTTGAGGTAGAACAGTTGTCTATTCATACACTTATTCATATTTCATTCATTTGCTCACTGAGTCTTTATTATATTCAAATGAACTCTACAATGTATATCTGTAATATAAATGGACTTATACATACAAGTAATTTCAAAAAATAAACATTCAGTGATTATATTTAGGAAGGAATAAGAGAATGAATAAAAGAAACATACTGCAGCGAAAGCAAATTTAGGAGCATGAAAGCACTGGTGCCTATAATAGAGAAGGGATAGCAGTCATGAGGAGATGCTTTATATGGGAGTAGATAATTAGTTCCATTTGGAACATGTAATTTGGAGAATGATGGGGAGGGACACATAATGGGAGATGTTCTGTAGGTGTAATGATATTAAGAGGGAAAAATTCAATTATAACTCCGCCAAATTATATCAGCTGTGTCCAAACCATATTGATTGCTTGGGTGCATAGCTGATGTGCAGTGTAATGGACAAGCATGTGCCTAACCTCTCTTTCAACTATAATTTATTTGTTTGCTTTGGTGAAAAATATGAAGGATGACATAGCAGAATCAGGCTGTACATGAGTTCTCGCTCATATTTGTCTCACTGTTCTTGTGGCTCTCATTCTACAAATTGATGAGACTGTTTCATGTGCAAGTGATTTATTATGGTAACTACAGATATTAAAATACATCATAGACATGAAAGCAGTTGGAAGTGATGAACCAGTCTGCCCCCATCTTAGATTTAAAAGCTGTATTATATCAAGAACAAACTATGGTCATTCCCATTTATGATCAAACCTCTGTTTCTGAAGGATTAGACTATGCCCCACCTGTAATCTTAAATACAAATAGATCTGTACTCCTGTTCCAGGAAATGGCGACCATTTCTCGGTTTCAAAAAGTTATTATAACAACTCTACCTTTGTTTCAAAAGGTTGTTCTTTCTCTTTTTATGTGTACCTTGTTATGATCACTTTACAATCATGTCTTTGTTACAGCAGGCCATTATGGCTAACTTCTTTTCCTCCAGTAACACCAATTTTTTTGACCACCAAATTCTTCATTTAGAAATTACCTACACCTAAACAACAACAACAAAAAAAAAACAAAAACAAACCAAAATATCCCTGTCTTCTTTGTCCAGTGTTGATCTATTGAACACTGCTTCTAGTGTAAGACAGTCCATGTACCCGAATAAAAATGTTTGCTTTAATTAATTGCTTGCTTGAATTAATTTGGTCATGATGATTTGGGTCAGTGGTCTTTCTCTTTGCAACTTTGTGATTAATAGAAGATTGAAAATTGTTGAAAAAAATGGATGATTCTGTGATGTTACAACTTTCAAAAACATGAACTTCTGCTAAATCCCTGAGTAAAAAAGAGCCTTGAGTACATATGTAGCTAAGATAATAGAAAAATTAGATTCCTGGGGATTGATTTTTTAAATACTCACATAATTCAATCATAAGCTACTTTTCTGGCCCGAATTTTGGAATTTTCCCTTAAGCATTGAACATTTCAGAAATATAAAACTGCCCTAGTATTTATCAAGTCATCTTTCAGCTGCATCCCTTTAAACTTTAGCACATACTAATCCCTTTCAACTGCAATGTAAACCCTACTCTTCACTACCATCAACCCTATTGTTAATCATTGAAACATTACCCACTTACTTCCTACTATACGGAAAGCTGTTCCTTTCCTTAAATGACAGACTTTCCAGTTTAGATCAGTAAGCACAATCCAATTTGTAAAGGTTACTTACTACTGCAAGTAGGATATTCAATGTTTTATACTGCATACTATACTAGATTATGAGCTCATGAAATGTTTTATCTGTTTTATCATTTTCCTATCTCCACACCTAATTCAAACACAGGCATACAATAGGTGACTAATAGAAGTTTCTTAAGTGAATGGTTAAACCATCAGTTTTGAGGACAATGTAATACTAAACTTTAATAATTATCTATGATGATATAAATATGATGTGTGAAGAAAGCAAATGGAGGGACTGAAGAGATGGCTCAAAGGTTATTGGCAATTATTGGTCTTGCAGAGAAGCAAGGTTTACTTCCCTGCACTCACATAGCAGTTCAAACCCTCAGTAAGTCTAGTTCCAAGGTGTCTGCTTATCCTCTTTTTGTCTCCTTGGACAATTGGCGTGAGAAGAGCACACTTTATTAAATTCAAGCATATACTCATACACATAAAATACAAATAATTCTCTTTAAAAATGCTAATGGAATCCTAACAAGGATATCATCCTAAATTTATTATAGTCAGACATGTAGTCAAATGAACTGTTTTCTACTTGCTGTGGGGATAATGCATGTTTTTTATTATTTATTGTATAATACTCATTATAAATTATATAAGCAACATATACACACATTGCAATATGCATATTGTAAAGATACTTTAAATTTAGTATAAATAGATAAAGAAATTGTATTATTTTAAGATGTTTAATCCATTCCCAAGCAAGAGGAGTAGGAAAATATTATCATTATAATTATATTCTCACTTCTCAAGCAATAGATTGAAACAACTGTGATTTAAGTATATATGTATGTGTCTGTATATTTACATAGGCATATTCTTATATGCTAATATATTAAAATATTTCACTCTAATTTAATGAAAAATAGACTACATATTATTAAACGTGTAAGTACTCAAATGTGAATAAGTAGCAACCAATTGCTATAATATGGACCAATTGGCCAATTGAGAAGTTATATATTTGCTCACATATCAATTTCTCTTCCATCGTAAAGATGTGGTTCATATTAAAATTTGACACTAAGATGCCTGCAATATCAATGCAAATAGAATTCATAAGGTGAATGGTTCCAGTGGTTGCTGTTACAAATTTGATTGTAACTATTGGGTTCAATTCAAAAGTCTATTTAGGCTCAGTCATTAGTAGTGCAGAAATGAATGTCTGGTGGTATATGGCTTTAATTCCTGCACTCAGTGGATAGAGGCAACCAGATCTCTGTGAGTTGAAGGCAATTCTGGTTTACATAGACAGTTTCATGCCAGACAGGTTTGAGGTACACTTTGGGACCCTGTCTCAAACAAAACAAAACAAAACAAACAAAAAAGGTTTCAAATTTCTAGACCACCCAGTTTCTTAGAAAGAAAGGAACTTCCTATTTTTTCTAGCTTATCTGATATTTCAAGTATCTTATTGCGATAGCTCAAACAGAATGTTTAAAGGAAATTCAGTTAGAATAAGGAATTATATTTTCTAAGGCATGATCTCCAATTTAGATCTATTTAATACTCAGATACTACTGATGACAACTGATTTGAAACACACAAATATACAGGCTTGTGTTTGAAAAAAAAATGAGAACTTATCTCTTAAAAGGAATGATGCTAAAAGGGTCGTAATATTCCAGTTTCAGAAAACAATCTTAACTCATCAACATTTCCATCCTGTGTGGTTAAAAAAATACGGGATATACAACTAGTTTCTATATTGGAACCCAAGGTATTTTAACTACAGGAGGAAATAAGGAGGAAAAGACAAAATATTTGTATAATGTTACAGGAATCAAAACAGTGAGCTGTGGGCACACATTGAGAGCAATAGTAAAATAAATGGTTGAATCTAAAGAAAAGAAACTTTGAAAACCACTTTACATTATGTAGAATTTGGATGCTGGAATCTTCCAGTTCTGGAACTGAGGAGAAAAACAACTGGTGAACTGAGAAAGAAAGTATCTTTTAAAATGCAAAACGCCAAGCAAAGTGATTTCCTGACAGTTGAAATAGGGGATTCCCAACCCTTTAATTTATCAAGAGAACCAAGTTGACATCAAAGGAAGGGAGAGAGAGTGGGAGAGTGGAACAAGCAACTGTGATCCTTCCGGATGCAACCTCTCAGCACTCTAACCCATTTCCAGTACTTAAAAATGAATTTTATCCAAACAGACGAGTAAAGTTTCCATGAAGGGCAACATGCCCATCTCTTCCATTTAATTGGAGATAATTGTGTTGAAATGAAAATGTGTTTTAAAGAAAGAAAAAATGACTGGTTATAGACACTTCCACATCCTTATAAAAATATTTACTTAAATGTATAGATGCAAAAATAAAGGGGTTCATGGATGCATAGCAAACATTCTCTTGAAAGAATTATGGGGATCATAATGACAGGGAAGCAGTAGTATGGAATAGGGTTACCAAGAAAATGTATGCTAACTTTGCCTTTACCTCCCACCCCCTTTTCTCAGAGGTTTAGAATCCTCAAAAGGTTCACAGGTGGAGCTGGGTGATTAGATGTTAGAAAACTGTGCTTTATTTATTTTTGGCATATTGTAGTGAACTGAATTTAAATGAACTGCAGGAAACTCGGGGCAACATCCAAAATCAATGACTAAGGAACTGGGAGATCTTAATCTGTGTAAAACTTAAGAACAAAATATGCAATTTAGGGCTGTGCTAATTAAAGGAAAGAGATAACACTAAAAATAACTGAATGGTGCTAACTTCAGCAGGCAGCAGAAGAGGTCTGCCACAAATGGATCTTTTCAGGAGGGGTGGTCTGTGTGTGTGTGTGTGTTTGTGTGTGTGTGTGTGTGTGTGTGTGTATGCATGAGAGAGGGGGAGAGAGACAGAGACAGAGAAAGAGAGACTGGAAAGGCAGAGAGAGATTGGTGAGGCAGAGGGAGAGAGAGACTTAATTACACAAAGGAGGAACTGAAGAAAAGAGATTAAAGAAGTGCTTCAGAATGGGGAACCATTTGAGAGGCAGTGATGAGGATCTTATCCTGATAATTGAAGCAGCTTAAATGAGGCATGTTGCCAGAAAACCCACTACAGGGTAAATACCTCTCTGGTGTCAAGGAGATAGATGCACATCAAGTTAGGGAGGAGAACAGCAGTGGGGCATATCACCAGAACAAAGAGGGGTGAGTCAGGATTTGGGTGCTGATATAAATAGCTTTAGGTGTACTCTTACTCAGCATGCTTTCTTTGTCCTGTGGTGGTTTGTAAGAAAATGACCCTTATAGGGAGTGACACTATTAGGAAGTATGGCCTGTTGGAAGAAATGTGGGGGTGGGCTTTGAGGTCTCATACATGCTTAAATTATGCACAGTGACATAGTTAATTCTGAGGACTGCAGATCAATATGTAGCACTCTTAGCTCCTTCTCCAGCACCATGTTGGCCTGCATGCCATCATTTCCCACCATGACAATAATGGACTAAACCTCTGAACTGTAAGCTATCCCCAATTAAATGTTTTCAGTTATAAAAGCTGCCGTGGTCACGGTGTATCTTCACGATAATAGAAGCCTAAGACACCTGCCTTACTTTGATTCATTTTGCCTTATTTCTCTGGGTGGAATGTACTTGAGACTGATTCTGTCACTATTGAAAGACAGATGAATAATTACATCCACTTTAAAATGCAGATGCAGTGTAAGCTTCATCTTACACTCTGTGTAGCATTCAGCGCCATTACCTGGTTGGTAGTTTGTCAAATTGACACAAGTTATGATATTTGGGAAGAGGGAACCGCAACTGAGAAAATATCTCCATCAGAGTGGATTACAAGCAAGTCTGTGAGGTCATTCTCTTGATTTATGATTGCAGTGAGAAGATCCAAACCACTGTGGGTGGTGTCATTTTAGGAAGTTGGTCTTGGGTTTTATAAGAAAGCGGGCTGAGCAAGCCATGAGAATCAACTGAGCACAAAGTATTTCTCTATGATTCCTGCTTCTGCTCCTGCTTGAGTTCCTGTCCTGACATCTCTCAGTGATGGATTAGGCACCCCTGAAGTTGTAATATAAAACCAACCATTTCCTCTTCAAGTTGGTGTTTGTCTATTTTATCTCACTATAGAAAAACAAAGTAGGACAGGCATCATAAATCTTACTAGCGAATTAAGGAATAGTGGAAGCTATTAGGACACTGATAAGCTCACAGATTTAGTAAAACCAATGCATCCTTTATAACACATTATAAATACAATTTAAATAGATTAACAAGTTTCAGAAAAGCAGTACTCAACACTGAGCTTCCAAGATGCATTTAATAAGGTTAGAGAAACCATGCTCTACTATGACTCAAGTCCTGTGCTTGTTTCTGGTTTTTCTTTTTTCTTTTTTTAACAACTAAACTTCAATCATTCTATTCCTTTTCCTGATGTAATCTTTTATGGTTAAAATAATGAATGCAACATATAAATTACATACCTGAAATAATTATACTACTATCACAATAAAAATATTTACCGAGAACTCAATATTAGCAAGAAATTTATCTTAGTCATTTATTTGTCTCTTTCACTTTGCTGCATATCGCCTCAATTGAGTGCTCCTTTTCCCACAGAATCTGGGGATTGTAATGACTTCCTATTTGTCACATCTTCTATTATAGCCATCCTCTGTGGCGGTTTCAATTGGTTTGGCACCCATAGATTTATGTGTATGAATGCTTGACCCATAGGGAGCGGCACTATGTGAAGGTGTTGCTTTGTTGGATTTTTTTTTGTGTGTTGTGGCATTCTTGAAGGAATTATGTCACTGTGGAGGCAGATTGCTTCTTGTTGCCTGCAGATCAAGAAGTAGAACCCTCAGCTTCTTCTCCAGCACATGTCTGCCTGCATGCCACCATGTTTCGTCATGACGATAAAGACTAAAATTTTGAAACTGTGAGCCAGCCTCAATTAAATATTTTATTGTACAAGAATTTCCATGGTCGTGGTGTCTCTTCACAGCAATAGAAACCCTAGCTAAAACAATTCCTATGTATGGATCAAGCATTCAAAAATATGAGTCTATTGGGGCCATACCTATTCAAACCACCACCCTATCATTTCTGTGGCTTTGTTGATATTTATTTTGTATAGCCTGTTTATTTTTACTTCAAATGATATTTTCCTTTGGTTCTTTTATACTTTCTTTTTCAGTGATGCCATTGATGTGAAATCTACAAGCTACAACAAATGGGCCAGATCATATGTTTGTTAAACAACATATTTTTAGACTCAAATGCAGCTAGCTCACTCATGGTGATCTATGTTATTAGTTATGGATGGTTTGGTACCAAAATTAGTATACTTAAATGAGCTTGATTGAGTTTGGAAGGAGTGTAATACAGAGAGGAAAGGAGCAAAGAGAGCTAAGTAACACTAAAGATTTTTGTTAAAGGCATAGGGAAATAATATCTCATGGTTTTTCTTAAAACATAGTGTGTGTGTGTGTGTGTGTGTGTGTGTGTGTGTGTGTGTGTGTGTAGTTTGAGTTATGTGATACAAGTTCATAATGATCCCCCTCCAGGAACCAGAGACTAACAATAACTCCAACGCTAAGCAAGGTAAACCTTTTGAGTTGTAGATTAGAAACCCTCTAAGCAATATAAACTATTGCTTTTGTTCTTGTTGGTCTCACATAACTTAAAGATAAGACACTGTTGCTGAAGACATGTAGATAGAGACACAGAACTTGGAGGACTCTAGCAGGTACTGCTTAGAAGCCGCCTCTTGAGGGCAAACTCTCATAGTATCAGAAGAAACTGGGCAAGGTACTAAGGGAGAAAAGTAGTGTAAAGCTTGTGAATCACAACAGTTGCTAGCCTAATAATGCATTCCTAATTGTGTAAATGTGGCATATACATATATATATATATATTAAGCTACATTCAATAGGGAAGAATTCATGCATGGTACTGTAAATATAGCCAACTACCAATGGTTTGACAGAACATGGATCCTAGAGAACAATCTAGTACTGCCATTTTCAAAATCTAAGTCAATACAACATTTAACTATAGTTCAGAGACCTCATCAAGGAAACTTCTTTTTGTAGCAGATGGAGAAGTTACCACAGAGACTCAAACCTGGTCAAAATGTAAAGGATAAGTGACCCTATTGTGTCCAACTCCATTTAGCCTAACTACAACACAACCCCTATATATCTTAAGGCTCAGGGAGGTCATTCAAGAAAGAAAGGAAAGATTTTAAGAGCCAGAGGATCAGAATGTGTGCTGTTAAATAATGTCTTTAGGCATGATCGGGGAGTTCCACCCACTATTGTAGCCTAGACAAGATCTGCATAAAGACCACACCACTTCGCATGCTTACCTCAAAGAGATGATTCAAGAGTGAGATCATCTTTGTAAACACAAGCATTAGTCTGTCCACACTGGGACTGGTCATAGCTGCCTAGAGCAATAAGGAGCCCAGGTTCCTTAGAGGAACACAAAGCTTAACCTTCTGCAAAAGCTCTCAGGGTGGCAAGGCTAGGAAGCTCAGAATTTTGAACTTCTCCCCTCCTGAAAACAATGTCTCTGAGTCTCAATTAGCTATGCTTTGCTTCCAGGGCAAACCAATGTTAAATTGGTACTGCTCAGACCAACAAGAAATGAAGATGAAGTCAGAGCCTGATTCCCATGCAAGAGCATGTTCATGCATATGAGTTCTGTGTGCATTCATGGGTATGTACTTAGAGCAGTGTGGCAGTGGTGTTGAGGGACACTTTTTTTGGGTGAACAACATTAGGTACCTATCTCTCAGATAATGAAAATTCATTGTAGCTTGAAAAACTTGGTCCCCTTACCCTGGCACGAAGGATTCCAAATAAATCAATTTCCTAATTTAGTTTTATAATGTGTTTTTGATGAACTTTAAATTTATAGATACTCATTAAAACAGTAAAGAACTATGTAGCATACCGAAGGAAAATCAATATCATTGCTTCCTAGATCACCAGAGTTAATTGTGCTAGGTCTTTTAACTTTTCACCTTTGAAATTCCTCATTTAAAATAAAAATGAATGGATCACTATCTCCTCTACTTCTTTATACGTCCTGTCCATCATAAGTGAACTGCTAGTTTAGGAATCATTAGACATAAATAATCAGTGGGGTGTGGAGGCAGGTAGTAATAGTAATCAAGAGGAAGTAGCAAGATTAAATCACTTTATTACGTCCTTGAAAAATTTACGAATTTTTAGCATATACAGTCTATTTAAGATTGTGAAAAAGATCTCTCTAGGGACTACAGGTGATTTCACACATTTATATGAATTCTTTAATCGCATATCACCAATGAGCATAGCACAGTTTTCTATTATTAGCTATTTTGTTATCATGTACTCATTGTATAGAATAGTGAATTTCATAAAGAGATATTGTCACACATGTATTAATTACCTTTCTGGTTTCTGGGATATAGATAAAATGACGTAGCAAAAGGAAGAAAAAAGAGAAAAATATTATTTGGGCTCCTAATCTGATGTCACAATCTGTTATACCAGGAATATCTTGGTGGCAAAAACTCATGATGACTGATCACGTTGCATCCATAGTCAGGAAACAGCTATGAATGGTGATACTCAGCATACTTTCTGTTATTCAGCGCAGGATGTCAGCACACAGAATAGTACTGCCCAAAGATAAGGTGGGTCTTCCTTTCTCGATGAACCTAATCTAGATAATCTTTTACAGGCATACCCATAAGCCAACCAAATACTGACGGTGCCTCTCAGGTATACCCAGAGGCTTGTCTCCTAGGAATTCTAGACCCTGTGGAGGTGATAATCAATATTAATCATCACAACATGTAGATAGTACACTTTAATACATATTCATCCTCCCATTACCCTCTATAATCATCCTCCCGTTACCCTTATGATCCCTTTATTATGCTTCAGATATCTCAAAGAGCACCCCCTTCTACTTTCCTATCTTTAAAAAGAGAAACTCCAAAATCTGAGTGTGATACTGTCTTTCTGCCTGGCTAAGTTTGCTTAGAATCATGATCTACCAATTTAACTTCAACTCTCCTTGCCAAGAAAGGATATATTTTCCTATCTGGAATATATAAGTACAGTTTATTAAATAAATCATTAACAGAGATGTGGTCAGCATTATGAAAATCCAGAGAAGATTATGAGAAATACAGAGCTCACTTAGCCCTAAGGATCAGGGGAAAGGAGGTTCATTTACCAAAACTAGAAAACCAAAAGAAAGACCAGAGAGAGCAAGAAAAAAAATGTGGTCTTTGCAAAGGGACAGTGGCAATCAGTGGGGTCTTACAAAAAGGAAGGAAATAAATACTATCATTTCTTTTCCTCTCAGCACCTGTTCCCTTCTCTCTCAATTGGAATTCCTAAGCTAAGACACAAAGCAAGGTGGAAAAGAATGGAGAGGAGATCTGATAATACAGAAGGAGATAGTTTAAGAGTAAACACTTGCCTTTCGTGTTAGCTAGTATGTTGCTTGTTGCCTCTTTAGTAAAATAAATCTATTGATATCTATTAATAATACTACCAAGGAGTTAGTAAATTTCTCCATGAGTCCTGATACCTTGAGCAAGCTAGTAGATGGTTGGTAGATGGATGGATAGACAGATGGATGTATTGACAGATTGTTAGTAGGTGGAAGAAGTCAGCCAACTTTCTATATTATCATAAATACATACTTGAACATGAAGTCTCTCTTTATCTTTGTACTATGGGGGGGGGCAAGGGCCAACACTGAAGCAGTAGATTTCATATTGACATTGGTAGCAAACAGTTATAGTTCAAGTCTTTATAATTTGAATAGGGGTATTATAATAGTTATTTAAAATGAAAAACAGGGAAAGAAATGGAACTGTTTGCTTTACTGCATCTCCATAATTCCTTTCCTTTTCTGTGACCATAACCACGAATGCATAATAGAGTCATTAAGCAGACTTTTAAATTGAGATACTGGGACCACAGGCCACTTAAGTCAGAACTCCTGAAAACAGGACCCGGGGGAGGGGGGACTATTTGTCAAAGTTCCAAAGCACAGCCAAGTTTGAGAACTACTGATTTGCTCTCCCTGAGATCTATCCCTACAAAGTCCACAAATTTTCTAGTCCCCCTAGTAATTAACATTTAAAGGAAGCTAAATGCCACCTTGCTGATAATGTTATATGTGATACAGATTGCAGAAATTCTTTGGTTTGAAGTCTGGGGAAAATTTACATATAAAGGAATAAAAAAACACCCAGCTTGTAAAATAACCTGTGTTAGTTGAGATTATTTGAATGCTTTCCTTTACTGCCTCCTTATCAGAATTCAAAGGGGCATGGAGCTTTTAGAACAGCCCTAGTGAGGAACACTTTATACTCTGTCACTGAAAAATGAAAGTGTTCATTTCCTCTCAGACAAGTCAGTAACAAACAACTATTTTCTAGCAACTGGACCATATCCATCTATTCATTTCCTGTGCCTCATTGAACATCATTAGGAACATAGCGGGTTTTTAGTTACTCCCAATCCTAGTTACTGTAGAATTAGTCAATTACACGACAATTAAAATAAAAAACAGCAAGGAGGGTTTTCTTTTAAGCAATACTCAAAGCTTTCAAAAATTGGTAGACTATTTATTTATTTATTCATTTATTTATTTATTTTGATTTTCATTCATGATCACAATGTAGCTCCAAAGCAGATCATAGGCCAGGAAATAAATACTTTCTAGGGTACTTTTTTGCTTAAGTAATTATTTTCTTCTTATAGTAATAGATGATTTTGCAAAATTGAATCTTACCAAAATAAGAGAATATCATATTACTCCTATAAAAATATTAAGTGTTAACACTTAAAACATTGCAATAAAAATGAAATGGTTATTACAGAGCAGAGAAAGGGGTGTGGTTATTGGTGGTTTTTATATCTATCATAATGTCTATAATAAGCATATGGTAATTTAATATAATAATCTATTAGCCATCGTGCTTCTGAGTTGGGGAATACTCTGACCCGATATAAATATTTTTCTTCACTTGTTTTGATGATATATTCACCAAATAACTTGATAAAAATAATTTCAATATCCACTGAGGAAGTCAAACATCTCTCTCACAAGCACACGTGTGTGTTGGGGGGGGGGGGCACGTGTAGAAGAGGTAGGTATAACTTGCTATTCTGAAGAACAAAATTTCTAACCAATAGAAAACCTTCATATACTGTGATTTTTAAATGAAGATAGATGAATATAAACTCTTTGCCTGCATTCCGGCTGTATATATTGACAAAGCTAAAACATTAACTAGGGGAGAGGACCGCCCTGCACGTATTCTTACTCCTATTGATTCTAAAGCATTTAGGCCTAAGACCTGAAAAGCTTTTCTTTCTTCTTTTGTTTTTACTGATCAGATTTCACATATAGAATTAGACATGTCCAACAGACCAGCTTTATCAGCATGAGTCATGTCCCACCACACAACTTTCTGAGTTCAAAAAAATCACATCCTCATTTCAATACTACAGTATCCAAGTTGTGCAAAATTTAAGTAGTTTCATTGCTGAATTTGAGCTTCATATGTAAAGTCATATGAGGCAATGGGACATGTAAAGGAGCAATACATACGATACGATTCCATATATATATGGAAGATATAGATATCAATATTTGTAATCCATTCCTATTTCAGCACATAACTCTATTGGAATCACCAGAGACTCCATACAAGCCAAAAGTGTGTATAACATAGACAACTGTGAAAAGACATGCTTTCCACGAGAACCAAAGCTTTATTTCTGATAAAAAAAAGAGAGAGAGAGAGAGACAGCAGCTTCGCCAAGACAGTGCATAGCCTACTCAGTGTCAATAGGAAGAGAACAAATCTAGTCTCTCATCTTTCTTTGTTACATTCTCATTACTAGACCAAGAGTGGTATTGATCTGTGGAAAGATGCACTTGCTGAGGGCTTCTACAAGTTCAGAAATGGAGTTCAAGTTCTGAGACCTAGATGATCACAGAATAGGTTCAGTTCAATTCCTGTTCTCTGAGTTTGAAAAATGGAAAAACTTCCAGGATGATGGCAGGACTATCAGTTCATTTCCTTCTAAACATTTCTATCTTTGATTACTTTGTTTGGCTGTAAAATGTGTATAATAGTAGCTGTAAGGTCTTTGACATTTAGAATCCACTATGAACATGCTGAGAATTCTAACACAAGATGTATATGAAGCGAGGGTCATCAAAGGTAAGTCAAGCCACTCATGCCTGGCTTAAGATATTAACTTGAGTATTTTATTGAAAAAAAAATTCAAACACATTTCTCTGCTTCGTTTTCAACCTCAATCATCATTGTCATTCAAATTTCATATGGTAGAAAGGTAAAACTCATTTTCATTTACAAAAATAGCTAAGCATTATGATTTGAATAGCTACTCTCAGTGTGTCTGAGTTCTTTAGCTATCAATTGAAAACCAAGACACGGCCTACTGAAGATTCATATCTTATTTGCTACACATGCCTAGGTCGATAGGAAATTAAGAACATTAGTCACAAAGCCCTCTTTTCCCCTTAAGATATTCTCTGTTCACTTTTTTTTGATGGATAGGATTTATCACTTCTGCTTAGACAATGGCATGTCCAGCTTCCTTTTACTCTCCTTTTCCCTGCAAATAAAAATTAAATAGCGAATTACTGCATTTTATCTGTCTATGGATAACATAGGATTCAGAATTAGCTTCTGCTTTCCTAAGCCCTTACTAGAATTCCAGAAGACCATCTCAATTTTTATTTTCTTGGCCACACATATGTTTTCTTTAAGTGAAAGAACCCACAGTTATCCCTGCCAAATTGTAAAGTTTCTTTTGTGTACATTTATAATTGTGAGTGTTTGTGGGTTTTTTTTTGCCCCAATTGTGGTTCTCTTCAGTTACTAGACATCAATACCACCCATCTTGCTGCCATTTGATTAAGCAATATCTTTAAGAAAAAATTTAAAATATCTTTCCTTTTCAAACACTCTCTATCTGCTTTATCCTATAAAATCTCAGCTTTGCCTTTTTCTATGGTGAAATTGATCTTTTATTAGTTTCTCCCATGTACATGTAAGCATTTTGCTAAAATAAATGAAATATTTTTGAGTAGCTATTTATACTATATTGGCCTTTCACCTGTGTCGGTAGCAGCAATATACTTGATATCTAAATTTACTCTCGCTTTCCTTTTGCATTCTGTCATTCCAATATTTCTTTCAACTGGAATTTAGTGTTCCAAGTTGCTTGTTCCCCTTACTTTTTTTCTGTACCAAAGACCTCCAGAAAACAAACGAAGCAAAACAAAAATCTCAAATCTATCAAAAGATTCTCATGAAGGGAATATAAGTAAAGCACAGGGTATATAAGTTTATATAAAATATAAAGTAAATGAATAAAGAAAAACATTAATGAAGTTTGATCCTTCGCAGAGAAGTTTCTCATTTTTTCTACCAGTCAGATTGAACTGCCTTCTACTACATTTGGAGGGGCTATGTGTTCACATGGGGGGGGTATAAACAGATCTTTACATTAGGAAGAGATTTAAGAAATGACTGAAAACTCAAGAAATTTATTAATTTTTATATTGTTATTTGAAGTTAAGACATCAGTGGAACATAAGAAAAGAGAATGCATTTGAATATTAAACCAGAACACTCTCCTTTAATGTAGCAGAGGTACCTTGTGGGTGAACAAATATGAAATTAAATGTAAATCCAACATCATAGTTGGTTCTACAGTAAAATATACTTATAATTTTATAATAATATACATGGTCTTTATGTTTTCACATTTTAGAAATAATCTTTGACAAAATATTAGAAACCTAATTATATTTAGAGAACAAAGAAAAATATGTCCGCATAAAATTAAAAATAGAATTTATAGAATTTTGGAGAAGAAAGTTGATAGGAGAAATTAAGATACATGGAAACCCATTAAAATCCCCATTTCTGCACATAAAGGTTTAGGAGCTACTGTTCACACTTTGTAGAAAAAGCATGATTTAATTTTATTCTTTCTATAGGTGTTCTCCATGAGACTTAGAGTACAGTTAAGGCATTTCTTTACAAACTTATTATTGCATTTTACTGAAATGGCTTTACTTTTCCACTAAACTTCAAAAAAAATTGCATTGAAAATAAAAAAAAATTAGTCAATGGGGGAAATACACATGAGGGATACCTTAATAATTTTTCTCTGTTGGACATGGCAAAGGCCTTTGCCATCACGTGCATTGTAGAAATAGCATTAATAGAAAGGACAGATATAAGAGCAAGGAAAGAGATGTCTTGATTGAGGGAGCCATTTTGGGGTTAGCAAGAAACCTGGCTCTAGAAAAATTCTCAGGAATCCACAAGGATGACCCCAGCTAACACCTTAAGCAATAGAGAAGGAGCCTGAACAGGCCTTACCCTGTAGTCAGACTGATTATTATCTTAAATATCACCATAGAACCTTCATCTAAAACAGACGGAAACAGAGACAGAGACCCACATCGGAGCACTGGACTGAGCTACTAAGGTCCAGTTGAAGAGTGAAAGGAAGGAGAGTATGAGCAAGGAAGTCAAGGCCATGAGGGGTTCACTCACTGAGACAGTGTGCCTGAGATAATGAAAGCTCACCAACTCCAACTGGACTGGGAATCAACAAGCATGGAATCAAACTACTCCCTCTGAATGTAACTGACAGTTGGGGCAGACTGAGGGACCAATGACAATGGCACTGGGATTTGTCTCTACTGCATGTACTGGCCTTTTGGGATCCTATTCTCTTTGGATATATAACTTGATCAACCTGGATGTAGTGGGGAGGGCCTTGGACTTCCCACAGAGCAGGGTGCCTTGCCCTCTCTTAAAATTGGAGGGGGATTAGCGAAAGGTTGTGTGGAGGGAGTGGGAGGGAAGTAAGAGGAAAGGAGGAAGTGGGAATTTGGATTGGTATTTTTTAAAGTAATAAAATAATAATAATAATAATAATAATAATAATAAAAGAAATAGCATTAATATTACTCTTTGAGTTTTTTGAAATTGCTTACACTGGAACATTATATAAAGCTAAATTTTAATATCTTGTGTTATGTGAAGTTGGATTTTTACTTTTTAATATAATTATCAAAACTATTTTTTTCAAAATGCAACTTAACTCTCTCATTTCAGATACTGCTTTTAAGTTCTACTTTGGTATACTCTCCCCTTCCACAGATCTGTCTGATTGTGATATAAGTTACATTGACAAAGGGTTATTTGTTGTTTATCCTTAGAGAGTTTACTCTAACGACAATAAGGGTTCCATGTCTCAGAATAGAACATGTGTATTTTAAATGTCCTCCAAAAATTCTTCTGGCTCAGTATGGCTCCCTGGCTCTGTAACAGTAATAATGAACAGCAAAGAACTAAGAATGTAAACATTTTACAGCTTGAAACAAACCATTGCCAAGAGAGTTTACTATTGTTTATCCTATAGCATAAAAATGCACAGCTATAATAGCTCATTCTCCTCAGGAAAAAAAAAAAGGAAATGTGTATTATCTGGGTAGAAGCATTGCACATTTAGAATCTAATGGACAAAAGACCATAAGTCTGCCTGTCATAACTATACAAGGAGAAAGGACAAGTTATTCAATATTTCTTAAACACTACCATCTATACTGCTATCAGGTTAACTTCAGATTAATATCTCTCACAACTATATGCCCTCTAGTTAATTTTTATGTTTGATTATACCATAGGTTATAGAAGAACATACATACCCAAGTAAAATTTCCTTCCAAAATTTAGGTATCTAAAAATATACTTAAATATCTTTTTTGTTTATTCATTGACTTTCCTGCTAAGTTAGTTCACAGAAATTTCTGATTTTGAACATCTCTGGATAATGAGAGCTTTGCTTTCTAACCAGGTACTTAAAGAGTGATAGGCTGGAGCAGTGGTTACATTTTATTAGTATCATTATTTCTGTCACTTTTAATATGAGGTTTGCAAGAATAAGTTATATTGTTGTCACAGGTGATCTTTCTTAATATCAATTGGATAATAGTATTGGTTTTGGACATGCATTCTGTAAGACTTTTTATAATATTTGGCATATTTTTGCATTTGGACTACAAAGGATGGCATTTTTAAGAGTACTATGTTTGAGCACTCTACTTTTTTTTCTGATGTTAATAGACTTCTTTTTAGGTTTAAATAGACTATTTGCCATATTTTTAACTTCTCTTCTCTTCCACCTTAAATGAAATTTCAACCTTCTAAATTGTGAATGAGTTCTTTTAATTTCACCAATATTTTTCATAATATAGAAATATTTTATATTTTATTACTTTAATATTTTATGACCCCTCCTTACATGCATGGGATAGATTATTATGACTATTATTTTTTTTGCTGCAGAGAACTTTTACTTTTGGTTTGGTATCTCTTGATGTCTCTACTCCACCTTGGAGATAAGACTTTAGACAGTTGACTATTTTCATAAGACAAATCTAATTTCAGCATGAAGATTTAGTGGCCTCTTGTTGGTTTAATTTATCATAGCGCTTAGACATGTACATTCTTATTATTAGTCATTATTTTTGTTTATGAGATATTTAGTATCATAATAAGATATATATGGGCTTTTGAATACCAATGTAGAAGCTCTGAATCTATGTTTGTGGTTTCGAAATTTTAGAAACAATTCATAATTTGATATTTGAAAGAACTTAGCTAATACTTTTTTCTTTCTTTCTTTTTGCTTTTGTTTTGTAAGACAGAATTTCTCTTCATAACAGCCCTGGCTGTTCTGGAACTCACTATATAGACCAGGCTGCCCTCCAATACACAGATATCTGCTTGCCTCTGTCTCTCTCAAGTGCTGGGATTAAAGGCTTTCACCACCACACGTAGCATCTGTCTAATATTCTTAATGGTATTTCTCTTACTCTTTAAAAAATATATCATGAAGCTAAGTATCTGTTCTCCTAGTTTTCCTTATGTCTAGTAAAAAACCATGAATCTTCTTTTATTGCAGCTTTGTTTTCCCAGATATTTAAAATTTGCTTTCTGAAATCATTAATTTTTAGATAGACTCTTTTTGTTTAAGAAATAACATATATATATACATATAACCAAAAACTAGAATCAATGTTGCCCTACAGCAGTACTGATCTGAGTTGTTGTCAACACCC
This sequence comes from Microtus oregoni, assembly GCF_018167655.1. NCBI lineage: Eukaryota > Metazoa > Chordata > Mammalia > Rodentia > Cricetidae > Microtus > Microtus oregoni. Next base: position 47,496 of record NW_024544167.1, on the reverse strand, counting down.
AGGGCCAATTTGGAGGACCACGGTCTGTTCATCTACCTCTGACCATGTCTGTATTCACAGACCATGGGGCACCCAAGGCCATGCTGATCTGTGTTGTTGGTATTGCCACCTCAAGCCATGGGGATGTCCAGGACATGACTGCTACCTAGAGTCATGTCTTGGTCTGTGGTCCTGTCCGTGACTCCGGTTGCCACCAAGGGCTCTGAGGATGCCAGGGTTCTGGCTAGCCACCTGGGACTATGCTGATTCCCTGGGGGACATGCTGCTGCCAGAGCTGCTACTGGGGCCATGGTGGCATCTGGACCTGAGCTGCTGCTGAGGACCATTTCTGGGTCCACGTCTGTGTGGATGTCCATGACCAGTGTTAGCACAGGGATCATTGGAACCATGCTGTGTTGAGCCAATCACTGGCCTGGAATGGCTGGTCCTGTTCCTCACTGGATATTGCAACAGGGAGCTGGCCCAACCCCTCAGGAGAGAGTTTGCCCCCTCTCCATAGGCATGCATGTTACCAGGCAGGCACATTAGAGCTGATCCTGTGGTCTAGGACACAGGTGAGTGGACCCTGAGGGCATGAGAGCAGGAGAGCTGACCCTGTCCCTCTTGTCTGCCATGTGGTGGCATTGGTAAAGGAAAAATGTCCCCCATCTATTACCACCTTCAGTGGGTGAAGGAGCTGACCCTGGGGTCACAAGAGTAGGAGATCTGGGCCCTGACCTTCACTGGCTGCAGTGCATGAGAAAGCAAACTTTGCTTCCTGCCTGAGCAGCACAATAGAACTGACCCTGTTGTCTGTGATGCCAGGGAGCCAGCCCTGAGGGTGTGAGAACAACAGAGTTTAACTGTCCCCTTAATCTGCCATTTGGTGGCATGGGCAAGGGAAAGACACCCTCCCCCTCTATCACTTGCTACCTGTGGCAAGCAAGAGAGCTGGCCCAGAGGTCAAAAGGGTGAGAACTAGCCCTGCCCTACACTAGATGCAGTTCAGTAGAGCTGAACTAGTTGTCAGGTCCACAGGTGAGCCAGGCCTGAGGATTTGAGAGCAGGACAGCAGACTCTGCTCGTCCCGTCCCGCCCTGCCCCTGTCCCTCTCATATTCTCCCTGCAGTAATCAGGAGAGAGGGTCCTGAACCCTGCCTGGGCTAAACAGTCGATCTGTTCCTGGCAATGTGAGTCGGGGGGACCTGGATATGAGGGCCCGAGAACAAGAGAACTGGCCCAGCTCCTTGATGTAGGCTGTATTGGGTGAGCTAATCAAGGCAGTGCTGGAGAGCTCATCCTGGTAGTAACTGACTAGGAGAGAAAGCTAGTGAGCTGACCAACCTAATTACCAGCCAGGGCCAGAACCAGGGCTATGAGTTGGTCCATCCTGGCATCCCCTGAACCTATGAACTGCTGGAACATGTGAAGGAGAGTTACCTACAGATCCAAAACAGCAGGCTCTCCATGACATGGGATAACAGAATATCCCAGAGGAGCGGAAGTGAAATACCATTATCTGTTGTGTAGCAGAAAGCAGAAGCCTGGAGTCAGACCAATTACTCCTGGCAATGACCATTTGCAGTTAAAGATGATTGGACTAAAGGGTCAACTGTGAGTTTTAACAGGCTACATTGCATCTTCCACAAAATTGTTCTTTTGGTTTTTGTTTTGCTTCTTTGTTTTGTTTTGGTTTTTCTTTTAAATTTGGTTTTGTTTTAGGGGGAGGGTGCAAGGGCAGAAGGCAGATGTGAGGGGACTTGGAGGTAAGTGGTAACAAAATGCATGATGTGAAAATCCACAAATAATCAGTTAAAGTAAAAAATGAAAGAGAAAGAAACTGAATTAAAACCACTAATAGAAGGGAAGGAGGGGGGACCTGGGAAACATGAGAATTGGGATAAAGGAAAGGTGGATAGGGGAGCACGGAAACACAATTCTTAGTAAAGGGAGCCACTTTAGGGTGGGCAAGAGACTTGACCCTAGAGGGGCTCCCTAGTGCCCAAGATGAGGTTCCCAGTTAGTTCCTTGGGCAGCTGAGGATTGGGAACCTGAAATGACCCTATCCTAGAGCAATACTGACGAATATCTTGCATGTCATCATAGAATCTTCATCTGGTGATGGATAGAGATAGAGACAGAGACCCACACAGGAGCACTGGACTGAGCTCCCAAGGTCCCAAGGAGGAGCAGAAGGAGGGAGAACATGAGCAAAGAATTCGGGACCACGAGGCGTGCATCCACCCACTGAGACAGTGGAGCTGATCTACGGGGAGCTCACCAAGGCCAGCTGGACTGTGACCGAAAAAGCATGGGATAAAACCGGACTCTCTGAACATGGCGAACGAGGGCTGATGAGACACCAAGGACAATGGCAGGGGGTTTTGATCCTACTTAATGTGCTGGCTTTGTGGGAGCCTAGCCAGTTTGGATGCTCACCTTCCTAGATATGGACGGAGGGGGGAGGACCTAGGACTTAACACAGGGCAGGGAACCAGGACTGCTCTGTGGACTGGAGAGGGAGGGGGAGAGGAGTGGGGGGAGGGGGAGAAGGGTGGGAGGAGGGGAAGGGAAATGGGAGGCTGGGAGGAGGTGGAAACTTGTTTTTTGTTTATGTTTTTTTTTCTTCTTTTCGCAATAAAAAAAAAGAAGTCGAAATAACGCATTTTCAAAAAGAAAATGACAAAGAAAAGAAAAAAAAAACCTGCTGCTGACTTACAGCTGGCCAATCTAATATAAATCAATAGTTTCTTATGCTCTCAGAGAATCATATGATTATATAATATCTACTTATTAAAAATCTCAAAATTTGTAAAATGGATTTCTGTTCTTATTACAATATAATTCATTTTTTTTGCACCAGGAACATTGTAACAAAAACAGGTTAGTGAGTTTAGCAGTCTTGCTCAGTGATGTGTTACTGACAATACATGCTTTTAAAGTGCATGCTTCATGGACTTTTCTCTCCTTTTTGCCTTTGCTTCACTCTGATTTAATTTGAATTTACTGACTCTTCTATAGGAGCTGGTATTTTTCCCCCAAATCCAGTGGTTTGCAACCTTACCTTGACATTATAATTACCTGGGGAGCTTTTAAACATCTCAATGATCAGAATGCTTCTTGAACCAATTAAATCAGAATCTTCTCAGGCAGGACCTGGGCAACTGTGCATTTTAAAGGCTCTTATGAAGTCGCAATAGCTGAGGAGTTCAGCAAAGCCACAGGAACACCAGAGCCATTAAAATATGCAGAAAGGGAAGGCTTTAAGATTAACATTTAAGGTTTATAAATCTTGCAAATGTAGCTAATTGAACAAATAATTAAATAAGTTAATCCCAGTATCTTCAAAAAGCACATTTACTTTTGTCATGAACTGCACCTCTCAATAGATTGTCCAGAATGTCACCCATTCAGGGAAACCACCACACTCACAAAATTTATCAGGAAAAAAATTATTTTATTCAACTGAGAATCTTTAATTGTCTTTTGGAAAATTCATCCAGCATCCCTTAAGCAATTTTTATACTGTATATACAGAAGTAATTAGGAATCTGGCCTCCAGCCCAATGCAGAATTGAAATAAAAACCCTCAAAATTAAATTCTGCTCGTTCATTATCTTCTCCTTTTCTTCTAAAATTCTTTTAAAGTTGTCTGCATAGCATAATTTAAAGTTGTTTTCATTCACACTCTGCATTTACTTATTCATGGAGTCATAACTTTAAAAAAATTGGTTGAGTTGCCCAGGAATGTTTACTTCAGCATTAAAATAATGACGATCCAATTTAGTGTTATTTAGATATTGAATTAAAAACTAGTCTATTACTAATTTGTCAAAACTTATTTGTCAAAAGATAAAAGCAATTGTTATTAATCTTTTCACAAGTAAAAGCCATGCATTTTTCATATATTACTATAGCATTTTTAAGTACCCTGTACAACTAGAAAATCAATATAATCCTGGTCCTATAAAGAGGATTCCAAGCTAAGAGGAATATGAAGGCTACAGAAGATCCAGGTAGAGGAAATGAAAAAAAAAAGCAATCTTGCTGTGCATTGGTAACCCATGCTTTCATTCCCAGCATGAGAGAGGCAGAGGCAGGTGGACCTTTGTGAATTCAAGGCCAACCCAGTCTGCAAGGTTTCTCTGTGTAGCCAGGACAGCCAGGATACACAGAGAAACCTGTCTTGAAAACCAAAACAAACGAAAAAGCAATCTTTCCCAGGAAGATGAAGAGGGCAAACTAACATCTCTAAATTTTAGTGTAATGAATTTGAGACATTACATGGTACAATTTATCTGCTATTTATGAAAGTAAATCCTATGTCTCTGGCCTATTACCATACTTACTGGAATTTAAGAGCTAAACAGGATGGATACACTCATCTAAAAATGTAGTAATAATTGGACTTTAGTGTATTTTTGTGCATATATATAAATAATACTTTCAGACATGTTTCTATTGCAAAAGCCACATTAAGTAAACTATGAAAGTATGTTTTAAGCATTGTTCTATTGCTATGAAGGGACGCTTATAAAAGAAATCATTTAAGTGGTGACTTGCTTACCATTTCAGAGGCTTAGTCCGTTACCATCATGGCAGGGAGCATAGTAACACACATGTGTTGGAACAGTAGCTGAGAGCTACATCGTGATTTGCTGGCAGAGAGGATGAGCCTGGCATAGGATTTTGAAACTTCAAATTGTACCCACAATAGCACACTTCTTCCAGCAATGCCTCACCTACTCCAATAAGGCCACACCTTTAATCCCTGTCTAGTAGCACCACTGACTAATGACCAAGCGTTCAGATATCTGAGCCTATGGGGGCTATTCTCTTTCAAACTACAACATTGTATTCCTCATGTTCATAGGCGTGTAGCCATATCATAATTCAAAGATGCATTCAGTCCGCTTCAAAAGTCCCTATAGTTTGTAACCATCTCAACACTGTTTTCCAGTCCAGAGGCTCTTCTGGGATATATGGCAATCTGTTAAGTGTAATCCCCCATAAAATAAGAATCAAAAAGAATGTCACATACTTCCCACATGCAATGGTACAGAACTTATGTCACCATCTCACAATGCAGGAAAGGGTACACAGTGAGGAAATACTGCACCAAAGTAAGAACAACTAGCACTACAAACTCTAAATTCTGCATCTCCATCTGATAGCAAATAGCTCTTCAGATTTCCAAGTCCTTTCACCTTTGCTGACTGCAATATAGTTCTTTCTCTTGGACTGATTCACACCTGGTCTGCAGCTTTCCTTGGCAAGTATCCCATGACTCTGCCACCTCCAACATCTTTGAGTTTCCAAGACAATCCACTTATCACCTTCATAGTTCCAGGCAATGGCCTGTCCAGACCTCTATGTAGTGACATCTCAGATATACATCTGGCCTCAGTGGCTTTCCTTTGACACAAGGGGAGATTCCAAAAACCCTTTCTTATATCCTTGGCTCTGAAGTTAGAAGCACCACGTGTCTGAAGCTGCCAAGTTCTATTGCTTGATGGAGCTGTTGGTGAAGGTTTCCTTCACCGAAGAAATTCAGGCATATGAATCATTCCCTCAATCAAGATATCTCTCTCCTTGCTCTCATATCTCTCCTTCCCCCATTTCGACCATCCCATTCCCTCAAATTCTCCTCAACTCCCCTTCTCCTCCCTCTACCCCCTGCCCCCCTGCCCCCCTGCTCGCAAATTTTTGTCTGATTCCAATTTCCAGGTGGGTCTGTATATGTTTTTCTTTGGGTTCACCTTATTACTTAGTTTCTCTAGGACCCTGAACTATAGGTTCGTTGGCCTTTGTTTATGATTAGTATTCACTTATGGGTGAGTACATACCATATTTGCTCTTTTGAGTCTGGATTACCTTACTCGGGATGATGTTTAATTTTGTCCATTTGCATGTCTTTAATTTTTATTGCTAAGTAGTATTCTAATGTGTAGATGTGCCACACTTTCTTTATCCATTCTTCCATTGAGGAGCATCTAGGTTATTTCTGGCTATTACAAATAATGCTGCTATGGACATAGTTGAACAAATACTCTTGTAGTATGATTGAGCATATTTTGGATATATTCCCAAGAGTGAAACCTGAGGTAGGTTGATTCCCAGTTTTCTGATTGAGGGAGCCATTATGGAGTTAGCAAAAGCCTACCTCTAGAAAAATGCCCAAGGGCCCTAGCCTGTTTGGATGCACACCTACCTAGGCCTGGATGGAGGGGAGAGGGCCTTGAACTTCCCACAGGGCAGGGTACCCTGCCCTCTCTTAAGACTGGAGGGGAGGGAGGAGGGTGAGTGGGGAGGTGGGAGAGGAATGAGAGGAGGGGAGGAAGTGGAAATTTTTGAATGGAAAAATAAATTTTAAAAAAGAAAAATGCCCAAGAACCCACAGGGATGAACCCAGCTGAGACCCTAAAAAATAGAGAGGGTGTCTGAACTGACCTTACCTTAAATATCACTATAGAACCTTCGTCCAACAACAGACGGGAACAGAGGCAATGACCCATATAGGAACACTAGACTGAGCTCCTTCCAAAGATCCAGTTGAAGAGTGGAGGAAGTGAGAGTATGAGCAAGGAATTCAGGACCATGAGGGGGTCATCCACTGAGACAGTTTGCTTAAGCTAATGTCAGCTCACCAACTCCAACTGGACTGGGAATGAACGACCATGGAAACAACTAAGCCCTTCTGAATGGGGTTGACAGCTGGGGAAGACTGAGGGGCCACTGATAGTGACACTGGGATGTGTCTCTACTTGCATATACCAGCTTCATGGGATCCTATTTTCTTTGGATGTAAACCTTGCTAAACCTAGACATAGTAGGGAGGGCCTTGGACTTTCCACAGGGCAGGGTTCATGGTACTACTTTCTTAGGGTTGGAGGGGTGGGGGGAGGGTCTGTGGAGGGAGAGGGAGGAGGGGAGGGAATGGGAATTTGGATTGGTATTATTTAAAGTAATAAAATAATTTATTAAAAATGAATCATTCTTCATACATCCATTGTATTTTCTCTTTATTGTAATTACTTATCCCAGTTTTATAGGATCAAACATTTAAGAAAATAAATAAAGCTATCATGTATTAGGAATGATAATGACTAAAGACATCTATGATTATGATAAAAGAACCCAGATGTCCATCAAAATCCCAGGAAAATATTCATTTGTGCCCACTTTCATTTATTCATACATTTAATAATCATTTATATAGTCTCTTATTAGCCATACACTATAGGCTAAATCCTGGGAATACAAGAGAAGTGAGCATACAATTGAGTTTGCTTTTGTCCGTTAAATTCTATCCAATTTTCAGGTGGTATTCGGTTGGTTGAATCGCCTAAATTTACCTTCTAGGATTATCACACTCACACTCTCAACTATTTCCCACTTTACAAAAACATCACACACACCATAAACTGAGAAAATTATCAGTCCAGGGAGGCTCGTTCCTTCAGTAGTGAAGAATTCCTATATTGTCAGCAAGATTTAGCTGACAGGCAATGAGGTAAAACGGCTACAAGCATTTCCACTAATCTGCAGCTTTAGACTATACCCCATCTTCTTTCAGGTGGAACACAGATGGATAATCAAAAGTTTTCCCAGTCCAGGACATACTAAAATCTTAGAAGGCCATCAAACTTCATATTTGACACATTCGTGTCTCTGACCCTAATGGATTACTTTACAGAACAAATTTCTCTAGACATATAACTCAAAGGGGAAAATATCAATATTTGAAGAAAATAAATGTGCTTGTATGTGATTCTACCTTATGATTCATTTGTTATTCCTAGGGTGTTCTCAAGCAGGGTAAGTGGACTACTGACGACAAAATAATCTCTAGAATTCTGACATCTTCTATTACCTTAGACTGATTGAAAATCAGCTTCTCTTCTGTTGAGATGAATTACGTGACAGTTACTAGAACAATTCTTCCCAGGGGTTTCCCCTTTCTAAAACCTTTCCCACCCCCAGTCCTCAGAAAGACAGTTTAGTGAGTTGCAGTCTATCTCAAGGCATTATTCATATAACCCAAGGAAATTTAGAAAGGCTTGATGACTCATTTGTAATGATCTGAGAGGTACCTGATGTATTCTATTCATTTTATTTTTATATTTCTTTGAAATAAATGTACTTACTGCCCTAAGGGTAACTCTGATATTAAAAAGAGTCACATTTATTACATATGTAGCAGAACCTATATGCCCAAAATAAAATTATTTATGAGAAACGTTAACACAAAAAAAGATGCTAAGCTCTTGGAACATCTTGCATGTTTGCATTTGAAACCACCTCCATCCAAATATTGATGCAGAATAAATAGCCTTTAGGAAAATTTTCAGAATGTGTTAGGATAAACCATTTTCCCAAGGCACTCTTCTGTGGCGAGAGAGTATTCAATAACAGACTTTCCTCTAAATGAGGAAGAGGTACTGCTGAAGTCACTTATGGAGGCTTATGTGTGTTCTCTGTCTTCAGCTTACTTCAGAGAAATGTCAGGTCATCATATGTTTCAAGTGTCTGAGTTAAAGTTCAGATCAATTTTATCCCACATTCAGTCAAAAGCCTTAGTCTCCTAAGAGGCTGGAATATTTTTCACAACCCGTAATTCACTTTCCCATGATTGCATCTTCTATATGAAAGAAAAACAATCAGCATTGTCTTTCTAAAATTTGGACATATGAGTTTAAAAATCAAACTTTTATAAGTGAATTCATGTACTTTTCAGACTGTCAATTCTGGCTACAAATCCCAGTCTTGGAAAACCTTTACTTTTTCACTATACATTAAGTTTCAGAAAGATAATCTTCTTAAAAAGCTTTGAAATTTCATGGTACTACACCAGTAAAGATTTCTAGTTCAAACTTAAAAGGTAAAGTAATTGTTTCAGAATAAATGGTCATATTTACAAGCAAACAATGAATTTTTTCTTTTACCAAACAAGGTTCTAGTGAATTCATCATTTAGTTAAAAATGAGCATTGTGCCAAATATATAAAAAGCAATATTATCTCATTCTATATTTTCCATTTCTGGAAAACCAATCAAGTAATATAAGTCAACCACAATTCTATGGGTTTGCCCCTCTTTACAATAGTCTGAGGTTAACAAATTTAATTACCACCTAGGCCAACATCCATGATTTTGAGTTGACCCACCTCAACATACAACCTATTATCTACTGGAGAGTATGAAGGTACTGTGGAATCATAGCTACAATATTCTCATGACTGGGAGCAACAATAGGATATCCAAGAGGAGTTTTGGTGAGGGTCTAATATTGATGTTGTACCAGAAGCCAGAGCCCTTGAATAAGACCAACAACTCATTGTAATGAATGTGTACAAGGAAAGCTGTTTGAGCAAGTGAATATACTGTGTAACAAACTGTAGCTCCCAAAGCCATTACAACAAAGTATATATATATGAGGCAGGAAAGACTGAGGAGCAAAGTTGAGTTTTGTTTTTTATCAATTTTCTTTTATTTTTTGTAAATGATAAAGAATGATGTTAGGTAGCATGTTGAATAAAGTAAAGGCAACCAAAACAATGCCCTGGATCTTGAAGTATCAGGTAGTGAGAACAAACAGGACATCCCTAATTCCATAACACTAATGATCCCCACTCAGACCTGATCTTTCATTCTCCCTTTAAAACACCATGCCATCCTTACAAAGTGAAGTAGAATTCACTCCGCTTTGGCCTCTGTTTCCATACTGGGCTAATATGACTGAGTGAAATCTGGTCTCACTAGTTTAACTGATGTTCCCATGCAGTTGGTCCTTAATTTGTAGCCGACTTACTTGGTTTCAGGTTGTCAAGATTGCAGGATTATCAGCACTCATTTCTCAAGACCCTAGCTGTAACCAATTTATCTATTCATCTTTTCTAGAATATAGCATGTTTTATTAAATACCTTTTTAAATAGTAGGGCAAGTTTTACTACCTTTTATGAGTCAAGGGCTGGAAAAAAATGCCACAGTTTATATGGTTACTACATTGCTTAGTCAATTTATTTTAAAGGAACAGAATGATGGGCCACATGTCCATTAAAAACAAGCAAAATATCTTTTAAAGATATTATTGATCAGTTCTCATTATACTCAAATAGAGAAAAGTAATAAATACTCAGAAGTCACAATTTTGAGAAATGTGGTAAGACTGATAAATACACCAATATTCTATGAGTCTGGATTTAAAATACAGCATATGGGCTGGGTGCATTCATAACTTACAGATGTTTTTGATCGTTTTACTCTAGGTGTTATTCCCACAAATGTAGAGTTTGAGCTGCTTGAATACACAGACTACATTCGAAGTAATGGGATTAAGACTCAATTACCTTTTCTCCATTTTGACAAACTTCCTCATAAATCTTTTAACCTAACCTTTGGCACCATACCCCCACACAAATCTTTTTCATTTATTTTACTAAATAGGCAGTTTCCCCCGGGTTCCACTCAGGTTAGACAAATGCATTTATAGACTTTTCCTTCGAGTTCATCAATGATCTCAATCAGTGACAGGAGTACAGCTGAATCTTTCTTTCAGAGTTACATTTATTTATCTATTGTGTGGACTCCAAATGCCATGGCATATAAATCCTGCATACCAAATACAATAAGCATGCATGCCACAGGGAAATATGACATTTTATTTCAATGCTTCCTTTTGTTTAAGTGCATATAACTGAACCTCATGTATTTCTTAAATAACACAACTTCTTTCATGAAATTACTTGTAATAATAACAAATGTAGGAAACTACACAAAGTAAAATAGATTGCAATTCACCTCTCTTCTTCAAAAATCCAGTGTAAACATAAGTTATTCCATCTCAGATTTATTTATTTTTAGTTTGGTTTCCTTAGTTTGTGACTTTTCTTATTATTGCTCTATTTTATCTTTCATGGGAGCATGGGAGATACTCATTTACTTAATTACTTATTTACTTTATGCCTCATGTTTTCTTCTTATAAGGAAAGTTTTGTTATAAGAAAAGTTTTGTATATAAGGAAACTATATGTGTGTGCGTGTGTGCATGTGTGTGTGTGTGTGTTGAATTTTTTATCTACCTAATAAAAGTTCTTGATGGTGTAGCTGCTTCACCCAGTCTACTTTCATTGAGCACTCATTGCCATATGTTAAGCATGCCTAAAACACTTTATGTTCTGATCAACATTTTGACATTTTAAGTCCATTAGAAAATTCTGATAAGGCAAAAAAACAATGGGGCAATGCTTGTCTTATAGAAGTTATGAATCTCTGTTAATTATAGAATGAAATGTTAACACACACATGTAATATCAGACTATGGAACATAGATTGCTGTTAGTTTATTTTTTGTTTGTAATATTGTATATGTGCTCATCATGTGTCTGTGTAGGTAAATGTGCCACAAAATCCATGGAGAAGTCAGAGGAGAGCTTTGTGGAGATGATTCTGTTCTTCTACATTTATCTGAGTCAACTGGATTCAGGAATTGAATATAGGTCTTCAGGATTGTGAAGCAAGTACTTTCTCAGTTGAAGACTCTCAGGAGCCCTGTTTTTTTTATTTATAATAAAGAGTGAGTCATGTTATAATGGCTCTACAATTGACATGTTCTCTTGTTTATTATTTAGAGTCACTTTCGAATTATATGAATATACAAATGGAATGGTATACATATAGCATGTTCCCCAAAGGTTCATGACTAAAGGAGTAGCTCTCAGTTTAATGATATTGAAAGCTAGGGGAACTACTATGATCTGGGACATAGTGAAAAATGATTGGAAGGAACGTGGTTGCCGAGAGAAGATTAAAATTGATCACTTAGAATGACGTAGATCTTGAAAGAATGGATAAAATCTCCTAACTACGAATTATGATAAAAGAGCAGCACAATCCCTGCCATATCTCCTTCTGCTTTCATTATTTGTCATACTTCTCTGTCCCCTAGTCTCTCCCCATCTCTTCTCCTAGCATTTTTCCTTCTTCCCTCTGCATAAGCATGAAATGCTATATACAATTTGGTGATACAATCAGAAGAACATTTTTACGCTTTAGATGCATTGCTGTTTGAACTTTCCATTACACGAATTCTGAAAAAATACACTTATTTTCTTTTTAATTTATACAACAGATGGTAATTTTTCATAGCAATACAAAATGGACTAACACATGTACCTTGACTGTTAATAATTTCCAGGCTCATTTACATCTGTGTCTAAAATCCCTCAGCTGTTAAAACATGCCTGTAATGTTTGAAAAGAAGAAAGCCATTGTAAGTGTGAAAATTTACTTGGATTAGTAGTTGTTCATCTTTAGAAGGCCACATTTTTCTGATTTTTTTTTTATTGAGAAAAGGAGAAAAAAAAACAAAAAAACAAGTTTCCACCTCCTCCCAGCCTCCCATTTCCCTCCCCCTCCTCCCAACCTTCTCCCCCTCCTCCCCTCCTCCCACCTTTCTCCCCCTCCCCCCACTCCTTTCCCCCTCCCTCTCCAGTCCAAAGAGCAGTCAGGGTTTTCTGCCCTGTGGTAAGACCTAGGACCTCCCCCCTCCGTCCATATCTAGGAAGGTGAACATCCAAACTGGCTAGGCTCCCACAAAGCCAGCACATTACGTAGGATCAAACCCCCGTGCCATTGTCCTTTGCGTCTCATCAGCCCTCATTGTTCGCCATGTTCAGAGAGTCCAGTTTTATCCCATGCTTTTTCAGTCACAGTCCAGCTGGTCTTGGTGAGCTCTCAATAGATCAGCTCCACTGTCTCAGTGGGTGGGTGCATAATTTATGGCAATAAAATTTTAGACTACAGGTGCTTTTTATATACTGAATAATTTGTGATTTGGAAAAATAAATAATGAAAACAGGTTGTTTACAACAGATTTCTATATTTTTGCAATTGGAAAATGCTGATAACTTAGCAAAGATGAAGGAAAATGTATGATTATAATTAACACGTTAGTGTTTTGTGAAGTTTTAATACAGAAAATCAGTGGAATAATTAAGTTCTCACAGTGGATTTATAACACAAATTTACTGAAAGTAAAAGTATGTCATTGTTCTAAATCCATGTACAACTGCAGATAGTTTATATTTACATTACATAGAACACAATTTCTCTTAAACAATTTTGTTGAGTACACTAATGTGGTACATTGTATTGTATTTCATACTTACATTTTACTTAATTTGCAGATAATATTTAATGCTTTATTTGTTCTTTATGCACAAAAAGTTAGCCTTTGGTCTTATATTAGTGCTTTTGCGAGTAATTTATAATGACAATAATTTTAATTATCATATTTTAAATGAGAATTATTTTTAGAAAGATAGTGCAAATTACCCTGTTTATCACTTGAGCTTCAGAAAATACTAGACTATAACAGATATCAAATAAAATGTTTTACTACCAGGGAAATATGGTGGTTCATAGTAGGAAAATATTAGTTGTTTACTCATACAATAAGGTTGAAAACTTTATAAACTTATTACTTTATTCAAACAAAACACATCTTACAACACTGTTTAGCAGATATTAGTCATATCCATTATTAACAAATCAGAATTAATTTCCTGTGTTAGATATACTTGAAGGCAATATTACTTCAGTAGCAGCCAGCATCAGTTCCACTATGGTTGAGTTAGTGTAAAAAGTAATCCTAGATGACAAAATGTATTAGAACCAATGAATCTTTTATACAGTATTCTAAGGAGTTTAACCTAAGACCTGAGTGAGAAGGGAATGGTAATGACATGGTATATAGTCTGTCAGTTGTCCTCCATTGATTAATAACATCTCTGAAAAGACATTCTTCCAAAAAAAGAAATCAGTGTTCTTAGAACATGTATTTATTTAGCATTTTTAAGGAGGTTTAAAACAATTATACTGCTATATTGGACCAAACTTAGAAATATATATATATATATATATATATATATATATATATGTGTGTGTGTGTGTGTATGTATGTATATATATATATGACTACACACAGCACATACTACTAAAAATACATATATGTTCACTATACTTTGAAATTTACATACACACTAAAAAATCTGTGTCAAAAGTGAAGACAGTTGACACATAAGAGCATCAACACAGTTTTATAAAGATACACAAGTGGAAAATAAGGATGATGATAAATTATGATGATAGACCACAAGGCATATGATTTTGTCTTTTTTATCTGGGAATGATTGGACATATTCATTGTTAATGTAACTTCAACTACCTAAGGGTAAGTAAATTTGTCATAGTTCATTTCCATTTAATATATGATCATTCAATAATTGTGAAAGTTCTAATGAGGACAACTTAGACACCAAAATTTTCAGAATTAAAATTTTTCTTCAGATACAAAATAGGTTCGGATTTAGCATCTTGTTTAATCTCCTTTTTCATTACTGCGTACCTATCTTAAATTGCATTAGCTCCATATTAAATTATCAATAAATGTTGTTTTGATTAACTTTTAGCACAAATATAGACATGTTAATATTTTCTGTTTCCTTGTTAATTCCCAATAAATATCAGTATAGTAAATACAATGCCATGTTCAGTAGTGCCATATGGATACAATGAACACAACTTAGAAGATCCTATTTCGTCAATAGTAATGTGAATGAGAGGAAACAAACAGAAGTAAGAAGACATCGAGCAAAAAGAAGAAAAAGGAAAAAATGAGAAACGGGGGAGGTGAATACAATAGAATGACCTTTGAAACATTTTTAGGACATAAAAATACAGTGCTTATATTATTATTCTTGGACTGGCAACAGCTTCAGTGGGCATGATTAAAAGGATTTCCTATAGAGCAAGCAGCTGAAGTGTTTATAGCAGAAGTTCAGTACTATGTGGAATTTGCATTAAAACCCAAGAAAGCAGCTACTTTGGTATCACATTTGACTCTTGGGGAACAAGATCCATGTATAAGTTTGCAGTAGCCTTATTAAAACCGTTCTCATTTTTTGAGACTGAGTTTTTTTTTCTATTCCTTTCTTATAACACAATATGACAAAAAAGATGGCATGGCTCTATTGCTATCCCATGAAAATGAGTAGGAAAAGGAGCAGATAGTGGCATAGAGGTTGCTGGTGGTGCAGGATACAGGACTGAGGTGAAGTTCCTATCTAGTGTAGCAACTATCTAGTGTAGAGTATCTGTAGTATAACCGACAGAGATGTAAAAGGCCCTGATGTCAGCAGGCAACAGCAGAATTAAGGGATTTGAGTATCAATTCAAATGAGATATTGCATGAATGATAGAAGTCCTACAGAGACAATGAAACAAAGTGGATCGGGAAGTAGGTGATTGCTGCCAGGATCTTACAGATACACACGGAAATGCTAACAAGCTATCAAAATTACAGCGCTGAAGCCAACATAACCTATATACAGGCTTTGAATGCCAAATGCAGGTAGCATGATAACATTCATGAACTATTCAGAAACTGGCTTTTTCCATGTTTTTACTAAAAACAATCCCTAAACAAATAAAAGTTAATGCATTATTTATTAAGGAATGATTCTCTGATCCGTATCTCTTTAATCAACAACATAAAACCCTATTATTTCTTTTAAAGGTAGTGAATTACTTAATGTCTTATATTGGATTGTCCAGGATCAGATATGTGGTAAAAATTTAAATCTATGGACAATAATGTCTCAGTGATCATAGAAACCATCAACAAGGAAGTAGAAAGATCGAGAAGCGGGGGATAGCAAGACAAGGCACAACAATGAGAAAGTATTGAATATGGAAAGCTGGGACTCAAAGATACTTGTGACCTCTGAAAATGACCACCACGTTAGTCCTTTTTGGAGGATAAATTTCAGCAGCTTTATTTTTACATTCTCATCTATCAATAACCAAAGAAAATCACTATCAATTCAACATTTCAATGTATAACCTTCTCCCATAGTTTCATATGTATCAGGGAAGACATATGTTTCATATGTATCAGTGCTTACAAGTAGAAAACATCCTGCAAAATGGGACATCAGAAGGAACATTGACAGTCTGCTAGATGGATGTTGATTACTCTATACCAATCCTATGGGCCCCTTTTCCTGTCTACCACAGTTGTTACAATTTTGTTGCTTTTTCTTCCTTAGCTAGTGCCTCATCTTTTTACATTGTTTTAGAAATAAAGTTGAAAATGTGAACTAGTTTGAATGAGCAACATGGAGATGTGTAAAGGGAATAAGAAGTTCCTAATTAGATGAGACTTTTATGCATGTTTTAAGATGGTGCCTTGTGACCTGTTCATACTTGCCAAGTTAGCTTTTACTTCCCTATTTTTGTGTCCCCTTAGTAGTTTGAGTATTTTACTGCTGTGTCATTCTTCAAACATCTCAGTACAATTAATTTCATAAAAGATATGATTTATAACATATTATCACTTTATTGTGAACCATAATTGACTATCTTTATTTTAGGTATTACTTATTACCTACCAGACTCATTAAATACCCATCAAATGCCTATTTGTTGAATATATATCAATATTTTCATTGACATTAATCATTCTGTTCAATGCTACCTGCAGAATCTTCTTCTACTAGTCAGTTTAAATGCCTCTACTTAATTTTCTTCAGATTTTGAAAGAGAGTTTGTTTTCTGACAGTTATTTTGTTCTTCAGATGCCTTTGCATTATTTTAAAAAGAAGAAGCTATTTCTGATTAAAAGAAATAATGACGAGAAGAAAATCCTCATTAATTTGGGTTTTGAGTGAATCAAATTGCTTCTGCATGAGGAGGAATGAAACCCTTAATAGCTAGAGAGTTCCCCAGATATTACTTCAAGAGATATTATTAACCTCCGTGTGCTATAGAGATAATACTATATTCAGTGAGCAAATATTTTGAAAATAATGCCATTTGTGAACAGGAAATGGTCACTGATGCAGAATGAATATACCTCTCTCCAATTCTTATGTTAAAAATCCCCAGATTCCTAACCACCAAATCAACACTAAAATGTGAGGGCTTAAAGAAGTGATTAGATACTGAAAGCATGACCCCTGAGAATGGAATAATACCAGTATAATAGATACCCCATGCACTGGACACCCTTAAGGCTAAGGCAGGAGAATCATGAATTTAATATTAGCCAGGGATAGATGAGAGGAGAGAGAGAGAGAGAGAGAGAGAGAGAGAGAGAGAGAGAGAATGCCCTTTCTTCTGTGTGGACACAACAACAAAAAGACTATTGTCAAGGGAAAGCAGGCATACCACACACATAACCTCAAAAAATCTAGTTCTTGGATGGTAGAACTTTATGTTGTATAGAAGCTACTTGATTTTACTATATATATATATATATATATATATATATATATATATATATATATATATATATAAATGAATACTCATAAATATTGGTATGTTCTACATTTAGCTCATTGGTTCTTAAGATGAAACGGTATACACAAACTTCAAAATGAAAATACATTCATGTGCTTGAATGGATTCATGTACTTGATAGATTTTGAAACTGCCTTGAAACTTTACTGCCTATATATGAAACTACTAAACAGCATATACAAAACCAAGCAAGACAGTCTTATGTTTTTCAGCTCAAGCATGCATTGCTTTATTCATTTATGTATTGACTGATTTATAGGATTTTAATACTAATAGACAGTTTACACATATTTTTAAAATCTACATGTCCATACATCTTCTACTTTTAAAGCAATATATGGTGCAGAGTGGCCACATTTCAATATGGGATACTTTAAAATATATGAAATTTTGTATTATGTATTACCATCTACCTATGTACACTTAGATTACCTTTCTTCCATTTTCTTGCTTTCCCACTTCCTAGATATAGGGTGTGTGTGTGTGTGTGTGTGTGTGTGTGTGTGTGTGTGTTACAGTGAAAACATTTGTAAAGAACACACTTCTACTTTTCATTATTTTTCTTTAAGGACACACTTCTTGAAGAATATGCACATACACATGTGACTTTACCTTTAATTTTGAAAAGGAGGTCAAAAGAGGTGTGCTGACTAGTTTACATCTACTTGGCATAAGATGGACTTTTCTGGGAAGAGATAGGAAGAGATATCCTTGAATTAAGAAAATGCCCCACCAGATTGGCTTCTAGGCAAACCCGTGGAGTATTCTCTTGAGTGATAATAGATGTGGAAGTGCCCAACTCACCGTGAGCAGTGCCATCTCTGGGCTGGTGGTACTAAATGCTATAAGAAGTCTGAGATAGCCATGGAGAGCAAGCCAGCAAACTGCTCCAGGACCTTGCTTCAGTTTCTGCACCCCTGCCACCTCTTAAGTTGCTGAAACTGATAATTTAAATTCCTGAACAATTATTTTCTTAGCAAAATATATATTATCTTTTTTCTTATACTCTCTATTTTACATAGTTTTCTACCAATTTTTCACTAACTTTTAAATCATAGTATTCAAAAGTTCTAAATTTTGTTGCAAACAGTTTACAAAGTTTGTAAAACAAAATGGTATTTTCTCTATTGCTTAACTATCAGATTTAAAGAAAAGATTTTTAATAAGCAATTTTATTTTGAGAATTATTTATTTATTATGCATACAGTATTCTGTGTGCGGGTATGTCTGCAGGCCAGAAGAAGGCATCAGATCTCATTATGCATGCTTGTGAGTGTGGTTGCTGGGAATTGAACTCAGGACCTTACAGAAAAATTTTTATTTTTGCTTTGTGGCAAAATGAGAATGCTAGTATTAATGCTGCCAATTTTAGAAAAATTGTTAATGCTTTAAATAACAAGGTGATATGCTAGTAAACTATTATCAATTAATAAAATGGTATTTTCCATAGAATATTTGTTGAATCTTTAAAATTCTAAAGATACTTGGCTTTACTTGCTTCAATCAGTTAATTTTATATATAGGCTAAATTTTCCAGAGCATTATGTATTATCTGCTACTGTTGTTATGTATATCCTCAAATATGTATATTGCTCAGTTCTTGAGTGCCATATTGAACTATAAAACGCAAGCTAATGCTAACTAATTTAGTAGCCTACTTTACAGGATTATTGCTTCCTCAGTACATTTAATTCCCAAAGAAATTCTTTAATTCCCTCAGAGGTAAAAATAACATTCAACTATAAATAACTCGGAGGAGATGAGATGATTATGATTATGAAGCTCATCTTCATACTATTTTTAAATGACATTGTTTGACATTATTTTAGTGGTGTAAGGAATACTCTTTAGAAGAATGTTTTGCTGAAGGTATCAATAATATTAAAATCAAATGGGCATTTTAACAATATAAATGGTAGTTCACCACATCTGTGCTATATTTTTTTGTGTTCATGATAATGGGCATTCAGCTGGGATGAGATAATCATATTTCATTGAACATGTGTCTGATATTCTCATTTAAAACTCATTTAAGACTTACTTATACAAAGTGGTATCTGAGAAAAGAACTTATTCTTTGTGCGGCAAATTTCAAAGGAAAGTAATTTATCAATTAAAATATTATTAGATTTAAAAAATAGTACTAAATTATTTCTTGTTTTTACTATTTGTATTTAAGGCTCACACCATTAGACTGAACCCATGCCTGACAGTGCTCAGGTAGCTGAGAACCAGAGACCAGATCACCCATCAACTAGGATACAAAATTCTGTTTTGCTAAAGAAACATAGCAGTAAAATGACTTGCAATGACATTCTGCTTTATTACTAGCACAACCCTTTTCAGAGAAGGTTCCTCCTTCAGGAAATGAGTGAAAATACAGAGAACCAAAATTAGGCAATGTACAGAGATTGAGAGACCTAGGAACACTCAGTATTTTTTTAATTAATTTATTTATTTATTAAAGATTTCTGTCTCTTCCCCGCCACCGCCTCACATTTAACTCCCCCTCCCCCAATCAAGTCCCCCTCCCTCCTCAGCCCGAAGAGCAATCAGGGTTCCCTGCCCTGTGGGAAGTCCAAGGAACCCCCACCTCCATCCAGGTCTAGTAAGTTGAGCATCCAAACTGCCTAGGCTCCTACAAAACCAGTAAGTGCAGTAGGATCAAAAACCCATTGCCATTGTTCTTGAGTTCTCAGTAGTCCTCATTGTCCGCTATGTTCAGAGAGTCTGGTTTTATCCCAGGCTTTTTCAGACCCAGGCCAGCAGGCCTTGGTGAGTTCCCAATAGAACATCCCCATTGTCTCAGTGTGTGGGTGCACCCCTCGAGGTCCTGAGTTCCATGCTCGTGCTCTCTTTCCTTCTGCTCCTGATTTGGACCTTGAGATTTATGTCCGGTGCTCCAATGTGGGCCTCTGTCTCCTTTCATCGCCTGATGAAGGTTAATATTCAGGAGGATGCCTATATGTTTTTCTTTGGGTTCTCCTTATTTAGCTTCTCTAGGATCA
The DNA here is from genome assembly GCF_018167655.1 of Microtus oregoni. Classification (NCBI taxonomy): domain Eukaryota; kingdom Metazoa; phylum Chordata; class Mammalia; order Rodentia; family Cricetidae; genus Microtus; species Microtus oregoni. The sequence continues at coordinate 27,148 of NW_024544167.1, read as the reverse complement.
CTAATAATAGGCTCAATGTCCTTGGTTTATGGCTAGAAACCAAATATGATTGAGTACATCCCATGCTCGTCTTTTTGGGTCTGGCTTACCTCACTCAGGATAGTGTTTTCTATTTCCATCCATTTGCATGCAAAATTCAAGAAGCCCTTGTTTTTTACTGCTGAGTAGTACTCTAATATGTATATATTCCATACTTTCTTCATCCATTTTTCCGTTGAAGGGCATCTAAGTTGTTTCCAGGTTCTGGCTATTACAAACAATGCTGCTATGAACATAGTAGAGCATATACTTTTGTTGTATGAAAAGGCCTCTCTTGGTTATATTCCCAAGAGTGGTATTGCTGGGTCCAGGTGTAAGTTGATCCCGAATTTCCTGAGAAACCGCCACACTGCTTTCCAAAGTGGTTGCACAAGTTTGCATTCCCACCAGCAATGGATGAGTGTACCCCTTTCTCCACAACCTCTCCAACAAAGGTTATCATTGGTGTTTTTTATTTTAGCCATTCTGACAGGTGTAAGATGGTATCTCAAAGTTGTCTTGATTTGCATTTCCCTGATCGCTAAGGAAGTTGAGCATGACCTTAGCAATAAGTCAACATAAGGGGATCAAGGGGATTCGTATCGGAAAAGAAGAAGTTAAGCTCTCGTTATTTGCAGATGATATGGTAGTATGCATAAGCGACCCCAAAAACTCTACCAAAGAACTCCTACAGCTGATAAACACCTTTAGTAATGTGGCAGGATACAAGATCAACTCCAAAAAATCAGTGGCCTTCGTATACACTAAGGATAAGGAAACAGAGAGGGAAATTAGAGAAGCATCACCTTTCACGATAGTCACAAATAGCATAAAATATCTTGGGGTAACTCTGACCAAGGATGTGAAAGATCTATTTGACAAGAACATTAAGTCTTTGAAGAAAGAAATTGAAGAGGACACCAGAAAATGGAAGGATCTCCCTTGCTCCTGGATTGGGAGGATCAACATAGTAAAAATGGCAATTCTACCAAAAGCAATCTATAGATTCAATGCAATCCCCATCAAAATCCCATTAAAATTCTTCACAGATCTGGAGAAGACAATAATCAACTTTATATGGAAAAACAAAAAACCCAGGATAGCCAAAACAATCTTATACAACGAAAGATCGTCTGGAACCATTACCATCCCTGACTTCAAACTCTCCCACAGAGCTACAGTATTGAAAACAGCTTGGTATCGGCATAAAAACAGAGAAGTCGACCAATGGAATCGAATAGAAGACCCTGACATTAACCCACAAACCTATGAACAGCTGATTTTCGATAAAGGAGCTAAAAGTATACAATGGGAAAAAGAGAGCATCTTCAGCAAATTTGCTGGCAAAACTGGATGTCAACCTGTAGAAGAATGAAAATAGATCCATATCTATCACCATGCACAAAACTCAAGTCCAAATGGATTAAAGACCTCAATATCAATCCAAACACACTGAACCTGATAGAAGAGAAAGTGGGAAGTACTCTACAATACATGGGCACAGGAGACCACTTCCTACATATAACCCCAGCAGCACAGACATTAAGAACCTCATTGAAGAAATGGGACCTCCTGAGACTGAGAAGCTTCTGTAAAGCAAAGGACACTGTCGCTAAGACACAAAGGCAACCCAATGACTGGGAGAAGATCTTTACCAACTCCGCAACTGACAAAGGTCTGATCTCCAAAATATATAAAGATCTCAAGAAACTAGACCGTAAAATGCTAATCAACCCAATTATAAAATGGGGCACTGAGCTGAACAGAGAATTCTCAACAGAAGAAGTTCAAATAGCCAAAAAACACTCAGTATTAAATGGAATATTTCCATCAAATTCCTCCTGCCTGGGGTCAGAGAACCCAGAAGTGGTGAATGTGGAGAGATTGTAAAATCTAGAGTGGATGGAGAACACCAAGGAAACAAGGTTTACTGGACACCGCAGGACTAATGCATGTCAGTATGCACAGGGCACGCACAGGTCCATATTGGATGGGATGGCAGCACTGAGACTGGAAGTGGATCCAAACCTCATCCCTCATCCAGAGCTCTTGCCAGTTGACCTACCACCGGAGGAAGTGTTTATTTTATCTGAAGGAATCTTACCGGGGATACAAACCCCCCTTAGAGACAGGACCCAATCCCAGCAGTAGATGTCAACACAAAATGTATTCAATGGCATTTTTGGAGTGTATTTTTTCTCTCATAATGCTTTGTTTGCAATTCTTCTTCTTTGTTTTTGTTCTTTGTTTTACCTCACTGATCTTTTGCATATATATATATATATATATATATATATATTCATTTTTTTTTGTTTTTATGAGATTGCTGTGTGCAAAAGTGTGTGTCCATGTACCTGTATCTTTTCATTGTGCTTTATTTTTTGGCTCTTTTTCCTGTTTGTTTGTTTTGTCCTTCTCTCATTTGTTTTGTTTTAGTTTCCTGTTTGTTTTCTAATGAGAGAGAAAAAAAAGAGTGTATATATGGGTGGGTGGTGAATGAAAAAATTAAAATTATATGAAAATAATAATTTTGAAATTCTATGCTAACTACTAAATTCAGTAAGCATAAATTGTGAATATACATTATGTGAATTACGTTCTTCAACAAGCTGTTCATGATTTCTTTTTTCAGCCCAATAAACCTTATTTTCCCATTCTCACAGTATTTTGATGCACTGTTAAACTTTCATTCTCATTTGTTATATTCTGGATTTTTTTAAATAATACTTTAGGAATCATGTGTTTTTCTGTGTGCATATTTGTGTGCATTAGCGTGTGTGTATGTACGTGTGTATTTGTATATATTTATGTAAACAGTTAATGAAATATAATATCAATTTGATTGGACAAAATTACTTATCAAAAATATTTAATTTATCAACAATCAATGAAGTCTTGGGATATGTTAAAGGAATTTCATTTGGCTTATATATTTAGAGGCTCAGGGAAGGAAAAGTAAGATTTAGTGAAAAAATATATAAATCCTTGCGTAGTAGTTAAAGCAACTGTTGTGACAGTTATCTATAGAAATATGACAACAAAGGAATGAGAAGCAGAATGTTCTTTTCTGGGGATAAGGACTATGGTTTGCTACATATAAATTCTCACTTGTTAAAATGACAGTTATTACAATGTCTTTTAATCAACAGTTAGCAACAACCAAAGTTAAGAAGAAATATCCATAACCAGGAAGCACTTCTGTTAATCATTACTAATAAATTTCAAGATGCAAGTTTACACCCATAACAAAATAAACCTTTGTATTATGATGGTTTTGAAATCAGTCTCAAAACTCTTTGACACTTAAAAATGGAAGCTTTTTGTTTTGTCTACACTATGAGTTTAAAAGCTTTCAGTGAAGTCAAGATCACAGAAGTGATACTCTGCACTTTCTATGGCTGGATCATAAAACAACAGGCAACTTTTTCTTTTTGCTACAATACCTTTTGCTCACAATCAGGAAGTATCGTATAAGAAGTGTAGTTACTCCAAGACCCTATGAAATGAGAATGTCAAATGACAAAACAGCTATATGTAGTTTTTTAGAATTTTATCTAGCTGTTTTCAAAACTTTAGGCATAGAGTTCTAGATACCTCAGATCATAGCAGACAAGTCATTTCTGTTATGTACTATATGGACTTTCAGCATCCATGAACATCATAAAAATCATCTTATGCTGTCAAGTATTAGTTATTTAATGAGAAAATATAATCTTATTCCAGAAAAGAAGACATGTGCACTAATAGAATGACAATTATATTTTATTTATGGTATAAACATAGCAATGGCTCTTTCCCACACATGAAGAATCTCTTAGAAACAAAATATGAAATGAATAAATAATCATGATCTAAAGGACATATAAAAGTGTGTGGGGTGTGTATGCATGTACAATGAAATTTTAATCAGCAGTGATGAGTTTACAACATACATGAACCTTAAAACCATTTTATATAAACCAAGTAAATAGAAACTAAAGGCTAGTTTAGTTAACCAGACTACTTTGTGTAATGTTCAAAACAGATATATTCATAGAAAAAGAAAGATTAGTAGACGGCAGGGGATAGAAGGAGAAAAACAAGAATAGGACTGTAATTTGTAACGTTTCTTTTGGGACGATGGAAACACTAAATTATGAAAGATGGCTCTTATGGTAGATGAATAATAATTCCATTTTTACTCTATTTATTATATATTAAATTATATTTCCACTGTTACCCCCCTCATGATATTCTGCTTCTGAATCAACATGTAACTCCCCCATCTTACTTAGGATTTTTATTGCTGTGAAGAGACACCATGGCCATGGCAACTGTTATAAAAGAAAGCATTTAACTGGAACTGGCTTACAGTTCAGAAATTTAGTCCACTGTCATCATGGTGGGAAGCATGATGACACACAGGCATACATAGTGCTGGAGAGATAACTTAGAGTTCTATATCCAGATCCAAAGGAAATAGGAAAAGACTGTGAGCATCTGAGACCTTAAAGCCCATCCCCTATGACACACTTCCTCCAACAAAGTCACACCAACTCCAATGAGTCTACATCTAATAGTGTTACTCCCTGTAAGCCTTTGAGAACCATTTTCTTTCAAAGCATGGCACATACACCTAAGAGTCTTCAGAAGAACTTTTCCACTTTGTTTTGTTGTGCTCAGGCATTTTGGAAGAATTTTGGGCTAGCTTTATTTTGTTATTTTATTTTGGATGTTGTATTAACCCTGCTTCCAAATCCTCTGTAGTATTTCTTCAATTGAATCTTTGAAATGTATTATTTCCAATTTCCCATGATTGGACAGGTTTTCATGTGCAGATGGTAAGCATTTGTTTTCCTCCTTGTTTACAGTCATGTGAATGTGTTAAGTAAGCATTTGTGGGTCAAAAATATGTGGTTCACAGAAGACAAACATCCTTTACTTTTTCTTGCCTCTTAAGATAGCAATTCTGAATTTAACATAAGCTTCTGGCGAAGGTTGTCATATACTAATGACTTAATGATAAATATGATAATGAATATTTATCCGAATAAAAAGAGATAAATGGAACACAGGAAAGATAAGTACTCTAAACATTAACTCAATATGACATGGTTTTCAGGCACCTTCCTTAATGCCTTTAAAATATAAACAATGGGCCCAAAGTCACATTTAGCACAATGAGGAATCAAATTGGTAGCAAACATGCTTATCTGGATCTTAAAACATGACTTTTTCTGGAAATTTCTTCCTGGATACATATAGTGGTGGTTGCTACTATAATGGATACTCTCTAATACCTAATAAACCCAACAATGAAATAGTCATCCAAAAGTATCAACAACTGATCTGTAAAATCAAATTTTAAAAATTACAAATGGAATCATGATAACTTCCAAAAATATCACTCTACTTTTTTCTGTCAAGTTTATTTATATGATATTTTTATTTTAAAACTTTCAAGATACATTTTATTACATCACTTGACCCTTCCCTTTTCTCCGTATAGCCCTTCCCATTTCCTGTACCCCTTGGTTTGGTTATTGTACCTTAATGTGCACAGATATACTTATAGGGCTTTGTATTCTGAAAATAAATAAAAGCCTGAGACGGATCTTTTCGGTTTATTTATTTATTTATTTATTTATTTATTTATTTTTAAGACAGGGTTTCTCTGTAGCTTTGGAGCCTGTCTGGGAAACTAGCTCTTGCAGACCAGGATGGCCTCGAACACCATCCTGGTTCTGCCTGCTTCTGCCTTCTAACTGCTGGGATTAAAGGCGTGTGCCACCACTGCCCAGCTCTAAAAGAATTGTTTAGATGACTAATATAATGTATATATGTGTAAGGTGTGATAAAAAAAAATCAAAATGTCAAGCTGAGTAACAGCTGACTAGTTCTTTACAGTTATTGCAGCAATAAACAAATAGCTACTTTGTCAACCTGTGTTTTGCAAATAAAATATCAAATATCCCAAACTAAAGGCATCCTAATACCTATAAGGAACACAGAAAAACTCTGCATGAAAACATTATCCACATGTACAGTAAAAGTAGAACACACTTTGTTCCATAGTATGGAAACATTGACAAAACAATTACCACTTAAAGCCGACCTTTACTCAGAAAAACTTGTATAAACAGAACAAACCTCTTTAAAAGAAATATCTTCAAAGGGTCAATTCCTATGGTGTTCCCAGACCAGGCAGGCTGCTATAGGGCAGGAAGAGTGCATTTATACAGAGAGATGCTGCAAGAGCACAATTATCTTTGAAAAACTTTGGGGCCAGTACAGACCCTGTCGAATCTGTGGTCTGTGCCAAGGGTAGGCAGGGATTCATACTCTATTTTCTCTGTACCTTCCTTGTTTAGAAACTTCCTTGTAGACAAATGCCTTATCTTTTCAGATTCATATTAAATTTTGTTCCAAGTCCATTTCTCCCTTTATCTCAGGAAATTCTGAGTGAATAAGAAGCTTATGTTCTCTCCCACAACTGGCATGCTTTTTGTACAATTTGTTTTACAAGGTGTCAGAGGCAGTTTTATCATTTCGCTTGCTTTTAAATGTCCATCTGTTACCACCCAAGTACTTTTCACAAATACATGACCCACAAAGAATTTTGCTTATTTTAACTGCAGCAAGACTGAACCAGTATTTTGAACAGTCTCAGGGAGAAGTCTTCCAGTTTGATATTGAGATTACTGGTAGAATACACTTTGAAAAATATTTCTTCTATACAAAAATTCTGGATTAGACTAAAGTCAGTGAGCTAACAAAGATTTTGTAATTTATATTGTCTTGGAGAATCATTTTGCAATTTTGTACAAGTGTATATGGGGGGGGGTTACCAAGTCTTATATCAGGAGCTATTTTCCATCCTATTTAAAATTAAAAATGACAGTTTTATCCCATTTCAAGTAGAGCTGGATTTGCAAAAATGAGGAAATGATCTACGCATTCAGAGCAGGGATACAGATACTATAAACAAGAGTTCCTGTAAGGAATCGGTGTCTACAAAGGCTTGTTGCCTGATTAGAACCTCAGTGGTGTACAGAGGTTGCAATACGGAAAGTCCTAATTATAATAATTCTGGCTTATCATTAGCCCTCTAAATAGTCATTGTTTCCCCACATTTGGCTCAAACCTAATATATTGTGACTAGTAGATATAAACCTTTTAGACTGTATTAACTGAACAAAACCAGCTTCCACAGGCCAAAAGGCAAAGAGCCATCAGATAGCATCTGAGATATGTAGCAGTAAACTTTCCACTTCATTGCAACTGCCAACTTAAAGTTTCCACCGAGTATTTGAAAAACACCTTTATTTATGACATCTGTTGTTCCATTATCAGAAAAACACCATGAAACTGCTTTTATAGCAGAACATGCATCTTGGAGTACTCTAAATCTCTGTTCCTGGATCATGTTCATTCAAATATGGCATTAGAAACTCTCTCTTATGCCCTTTGAGGTGAGAATTATGGTTTGAGTCAACAGGAGGAAGCTTAATTTCCTGAATTAGAGTCACTTTACAGAGAAACAAAGGCGAATTTACCAGAGTCCTGAAACTAATCCACTCAACATATCCCCCTGATATTATTGAAGCAATTCTAATACTAAGTAATCGAAGCTTGTTTGTCTAGTCAAATACATATATATATATATATATATATATATATATATATATATATGTTTGTTTGTGGTAACCCTCTTGGCACTTAAACCAATTTTTCCTTTTGTCCAAAATTCCATGAAAACTACTGAAGGTAAAAATGTTCTTAAAAGAATATAGTTATCATTGTCCTGACACACGAGGACAAGAACAAGCAGAAGACTAGGGTGTTTATGGGGAAATATATAGATATGACCGGACTGTTAATGAAAATAGAAAAATAAACAGTCATAGAGACAATGATAAGAATAAACTTTATAGATGTTTCCCTCCTTTTACCAACAAATAGTATTGATCCATGGTACTAGCTGTAAATGGAAGTACAAGATGCTCTGAGGATACATAGTAAGAGAGTCAGTCTCTTATTTGGAGAATGTTCATTTCTTGAAACAGTAAGCCCTTACTTAAAAGACAGTGGATCATTACTTTTTGTTAAAAAAAGATAAGAATCACTGGAATATAGAAGTCGGATTGTTAAAGAATAAGAAAGTTATAATGAGCGCCATTAGTCATATTAAGATTTTTATATACACATTAAACCAATAGACAGATATGAAAAATTATAAACAAGTAAAAGTTGTGGAAAGTTTCTATACAAAATAATGAAAATAAATACAGAGGGCTATAACTATGAAAAAGATACAATATGATAGACAAATAGAAGTTTTATCCAAGAATGTAAAATATCAACAATTTATAATCTTATCAAATACCTTGTTCTAGTGCAATATTTTCAGTTTTCACCCGCACTCTCAGCTTCTTGTCTACCAAAACAGCTTCCATGGGGAGATTTTTAGTTCTAACCAGCCCAGTCTCAAGAACAAGGGCAGAAAGTGGCAATGAACCCTTTCTATGCCAGTTCTAAATGGCTATACCTACTGACTTATATAAGAGGTTAAGAAGAGGAAAACATAAAAAAAGTTTGATAATAATTTTCTATGATCTAGGAAACTAAACTTGAGATTGGAGCTCCAGGGAGGACTATGTATTTTCATGCAATGGTTTGATAATACATGGATAACCGAGGGGAAACAAGGTTGGAAAGAATATGATATATTAGACTACATGACAAAAGAGACTTCCTGGACAATGGCTATAGGCATCCCCAGGTGATGAGGATACCAAAATTTAATTATCTGGAACTTGAACTTTTTTTATCTTATTCTCAATGTCCAAAAGAGTTTGCTAAGCAAACATTCAGCCATTTCATCAGGAAGTCTCTTTTCTATTGTTTCCCTTGTGCTGTCTATTTTTTTTGCTTCCTATAAACCAGGTGAGGGCTTCATATTTGTAATGCCAGCACCCAGGTGACTGAGGAAGAAAGATAACTGTGTATTAAGGCCAGCATGGGCTTGAGTGACAGTCCATATCAAAAGTAAAGAACTATAGGAAAATGTGTTATTATTGCCTTTTGCTTTTTTCTATAGCTATAGCTAACCAAGGTTGACATAATTATCTGAAAGATTTTGAGAAAATTTTCATATTATGGGAATTATTAGGCATAGCCATTTTACCTATTGTGATTTTTTACTGCAAAATAACATTTAGGCACTCAGAAATCCTAATTCTTTGCTTTGCTAGCTAATAAAAATTATTTTAGAAATCTCTATGGACAATGACCTCATTCATACTAATCCTCTCTTCACTGATAAGAGACCAAGACAAAATTTCAGGGGTTATTTGCATAACATTTTAAGATATAGTTTATGAATACAATTACCATTCACTATTTTATTATTATAACTAGATGTTTCCTTTAACTGATTGTATTTACTAAAAGATCTTTAAAACTACAGCAACATATACTAAAGTACCAATGACTCTAAGCCTTATCAGTTGAAAATAATGTTTATGTGCATACAAATAAATGTTATTGTAAAAAGAAAACTTCTTGAATAGATGTTTTCCTTTCAATTTAAAGTAAAATATGCAAAGAGGTACTAGAGACATGTGTCAGTGCTTAAGACCACAGGATACTCTTCCAGAGAAACCATGTTGGCATTCCAAGTACCTATGTAGTGGCTTACAACCATCTGTAATTTAGCTTCGAAGAAACTGGCACCGTTTTCTGACCTCCATAAGCACTATAAACACATGGCACAAGACATACATGTAGGCAAAATACCTATGCATGTGAAATAATACTAAATAAATCTTAAAAAATATAAAATAGGCACAAAGTGAGTTAATAATTGAAGCAATGTTCTAGCTATTTCTTTAACAGATTTCACTGGTATTAGAGCACAATCAGAAACTCAGGTTGATGAAAGCAATTAAAGAGGATTTACATTTTTAAAAATCTAATACATAGAAATCTACCTACAGATTATTATTTAAATGAAAATATTCACGGTAGGTAAAAGTCATGTTTTTTATGGAAAGCCAAACTGTGCATATTATTTGAAAATATTTGTCACTAAGTATCAACTATTAGTAATAACAGCTGATTTTATAACTATGTTACCTCTCTAATGAGACGTGTTTGATTTCTCACAGATACGTACATATAATACTTGGTTTCCCCCATAACATTATAGCATCAAATGCAATTTAGTATCATGCTACCCCTGTTGCTGCAGAAGAGAGGCCTAGAGAGACCTACCAAGTTAATGATAGAACACTTTCATAAATAATAGTTTTATTATAACTGCTATCAAACTTCTAAGAAATTCGAAGGATTGAAATGTAAAAATGGTAAGTTTTACAAATAAATATTTCAAAAATACTTTCCTCATGATAACTCAATTTGGAAATTTCTCATCATGATAAGCTAGGTTAGACAATGCCTACTTCATCTTTATTAACTTAACAATACACACCAGCAGCAAACAATAACGATGAAAGACTCCTCTGTATGGCAGTATATACCTGATAACAGACGTTTGTTGTACAGAGTTTAGAACATTTATTTCTCTTTACCCAATAGAAGAAAGTGACCTGGATCCGATATGTCCAATCAAGGACTAATAGGAGACAAATTCATCAAGGTCTTTTTTTTTTGCTAAGTCACAATGAATTGACAACAATCTAGATAACAGATAACAATGAGTAGATAATGATAGGAATTATAAACGCAATAATAGGCAGGTGAATTACCTGTCAAGATGGGCCTAAGTTTCGTCTTATAATCCACAAACCTACACTTTCAATAAAACCGTACTAACCTGAAAATACTCTGAGCGCTACACCATTGTCTATTCTGGTTGTGATATTGTACTAGACTTGTATAAATTATTACCACTGGGAAAAATAGGATAAGAACACATCGACATCGCTATATTGTTTCTTTTAACTGTGTGTACGTTTAAAATTATTTCAGTAAGTAATTTAGTTGTTAATCAATATAATTTTGATTCGCTCTTTTTGTTTCAATTCAATCAGATGGTTGCATTTATTTATTTTATTCATTAGATAACTGAGGATCCTGCATTTGTGTGTTTATTCAGAGAAAGCTCAATTGTCACCAACATTCTTAGAGGAAAAAGCATGTCAAATGATATGAATTTAAGAGCCATTTTCTGTCTTATTCGAATGGACCTTATTTTACAAAAGTGAGATAACCTTGAAAGTGTCCTTTCTATTTATAGTTCTGGGATTCTTATTTTTCTTTGAAACTGGATATATTCCTTTACAAACAACTAGTAAAAATTCCAAATTGTTATATAAGTTGACTCAGGATAATATTTGGTACAAACAGTCCAATAGCATGCTGGCTTCAAAATGCTAAAACACTCTTATATGAAGAGGATAAGCGAGATAAGTTGAGTCTATTGATCACTAAAGGCACAAATGAATAAGTACTGGAAAGCTATTTAATCTCTGTGCTTTAGTCTTCCTATGTATTTAAAGAGAAGAGATAATAGCTCCTTCAAATTAAGGCGGCGGCAATTTTATGTAATTTGTATAGCCCTAAATACAGGCCCAGGCATAAACTAAGCACTTTCATAAATATTATTATTTTGCAAAGAACATGAATCTAATTTCATTACAGTTTGTAGGAGCAAAGGAGGCAGCAGTTTGAATTCCCTCTTAATATAAATGATTGCTTATCACTATAAACCTTTAAAGTAGCATTTATGTCACTATTTCCCATAGAATTTATGTAGTGTACTAGTATAATTAATTCCATGGATAAGGAAATAGCATTCTTTTTCTTTTACTAGCTATTTAAAAAGCATAGCTTCAGGTCTTCTGCAGAAAACATTAGATTTGTCACTTAATTTTCAACCTCCCAATATCTAATGGAAAGATGTGCAATATAATTAAAAAGGTGCCCATAGGGCAACTAATTCTGAAAAGTGGTGATAAGTGAATGAAGGAAGTCTGCTTCATTTCATTTTTATGCTTTAGTGATTTCTAGCTTACAATGATAAGGAAATACTAAGCTCTACATCCTTTAAGGAGATAGCATTTTGGTATACAAGCATCTGGATATATACATTTTGCGCTCTGATGTGAGTGTGCCTATGCACAGCTACATACAAATATAAATGGTTAATTTTTAATCATTTTATGACCTTATAAAATGAATCCCTTAAACTCTATTATGCTTCTTGCTTAAAACCATGTGGTTTTTTAATATTTTAGACATTACACATACCTAATTATATACAATACATTCTGAATTTTGGCCTATTTTTCATCTCAAAATAGAAGTGATTAAAAATACTATAATTGCTACAATGAAGAACTGCCATAAATGGTGGCATTCCTTAATATCTACCATGATACATAGATTTACTTGTTAAGAAAACATACATGCTTAATAAATATCTGTTTACCATGAGAAACCTTTACCAGTTGTTGACGTTTCTAAAACAAATATCAAGGAAATTCTCAATTCCTATTAAACTATCTTTGTTAGAGTTGAGGAAAACAATTTTTTAGAATAATAAGGCAGTCCATGGAGATGAGCTCTAGGGAGTTACTGTGGCAAAACCAGAGGTGGCTGCAACTGTGGAGCTGCCAATACCATTGGGGTGGGACTTGCCAAAGAGGTAGATCCCAAAGCAGAGAAATACCCCCTTTGGGTTGATTGTTTTTTTAATTAATTAATTTATTTATTAAAGATTTCTGTCTCTTCATGGGTTGTTTGTTGAATCGTATAAAGGTCAAATGCTTCCTGCATTTGACAACAGAATTGTCTTGTATACAAAAGGCACCATCGATTTGTTTTTAATATTGTTGTTCTTGGAAACATATATTAATACTGTACTATTGCCGGGCGATGGTGGCGCACGCCTTTAATCCCAGCACTCGGGAGGCAGAGGCAGGCGGATCTCTGTGAGTTCGAGACCAGCCTGGTCTACAGAGCTAGTTCCAGGACAGGCTCCAAAGCCACAGAGAAACCCTGTCTCAAAAAACCAAAAGAAAAAAAAAAACATACCGTACTATTGTATGTAAAATTGTTCTGGGTAGTGGTGGCACACAGCTTCAATTCCAGCACTCAGCAGGCAGAGGCAGGTTGAACTCTGTGAGTTCAAAGCTAGCCTGGTTCACAGAGTATGTTCCAGGATAGCCAAGATTACACAGAGAAACCCTGTCTTGAAAAACCAAAACAACCTCCCTCCCAGAGAAAAAAAAAAGAAAAGCAATGTATACCAGGAACCTGTGCCGTTCCTCCAGCATAGAGCAAGTTTTTATTTATTTATTATTAAAAGCTGTAGTTTGGCTGGGTTGATGGCTGTGTGGCAAGAATGTCTAAGCACATACATCTCATTTTGAATCCGCAGCACCTGAGTAAAAAGCCACTAATGGCAGGTGAAATCATAGGAGCTCCCTGGACACTCATTCTAGCAGATAAAAGAAAGTTTCAGTTCAGTAAGAGACCTTGTCTCAAGTCAATAATGTTGAGAACAGTAGAAGAACATGACTGGCAGCCTGCTCTGGTGTCCACACATATACCTGTACATTCACATAACTATAAAAAACATATGCATGCACAAATAGACACTGCAATATAAATAGTTAATTCCTATAAATTTGTAAGTTGTGATTGTCCCTTTTATGCCTTAATTTTTTCTCTCTGAACAACGGAGCCAGCTAGTACTAGTTTAAGGTAAACAGGTAAAATCATAGCATGTGATATAATAAATATTTTCAAATATTCAGCAATATTGAAGCTGAATTATTTAAGTATTTACTTAAAATTATTATTATACCATTAATATTTCTAGGATTACACCAAGATAGCTAAATCAAATTACTTTAAGGCTTATCCACAGATCTTTATTAGACATTTGTTTAATTAGAGCAAGTATTTAGAAATTTAATTTGGTGAATAGGTTTGAAATATAAAATACCACTTTCAATATTTGATAATTTTGGAGCTTTGAGAGCAAGAAATAATTTTCAAAGAGGAAACCTCTCATTGTCACTTTAAAGAACTTTCTAGGTGAACAGTAGTTCTGCTCCCTGGCAAGGAATCTTGTTTATGCACAACACATTACAGTCACATCAATGTTTAAGATGATGAACATGTAATGGCATAGCTTCTCAGTCAAGCAAGCATCATCAAAGTAACTCAAGTTCTTGGGGGAAGAAAACAATAAAGAATCCTCTAGGTGTTGTTTCAATATTCACTTAATTTCCCCTAGTTTCAGCATTGAAACAAATACTGTGTGATTTGTAATAGGTGAATGCAAACAATTTTCAAGAAAAATAGTAAGAGGTTTAGGTGAATGGTTCCATAGTACACAACAAGCGAAGCATGAAGAAGGTTTAGATTCACTGCCCAGTCTGAACAATGGTAGTATCCATTAGTTTACATAACTGAATGCTAGGACTTCCAAAGAGAAATATATCCATGTCTTCTATTTCATTTCAGTGTACTAAGAGAGGGTGTACAATTCATTTTAAAGATCACTTTACCCTATAAATTTTTAAGGTAAACAAACACATGTGAAAAGTCATAGGGAATTGGAATATATTTTATCGCAAGTCTCTGTGTATGTGAAATTATTAAGTAGTTCTTTCTGAAATGGCTACTATTGCTGTGAAAACCTAATACTGTCAAACAGATCTTGGATCAAGATAGGCTAAGCCGATTCTGATATTTTCTACTAGTCAAGAATGTGTGACAAGTTCAGGCCAACAACCCTTCTATGTCCAAAAGGCATGAGAACTAAGGCTTAAAATCATTTTATGTTTTGTTTTTTGCTCCATTTGAATTATGCAAGCAAAATAAATGATATAATTAAAGCCTTATGGGACCTGATATCTACAGGTCTTCTATACCTGAACCATGACATCAATTGCATAGTCAGATGAATGAGAAGATACCCCATGCCCTTATCATTGCCAAATCTGCGAGATTCCCACTTGGCATTCTTGCTTGCTTATTTTGTAGTCCTGGCATGTCAGTTAACTGGCTGGTGCTTCCTAATAGACCCTGCACTAGTTCTGATTGATGTGTGAGTGTGCAAACATTAACCTCAACAAGGAGCCAGATGGCTCACATACCAAGCTTAGCAGCCAGACAAAACAAAGGCAGATTCAGAACTCTGTTAAGAGAGTTACAGTTTTTGGTGACTCTTTTCCACACCTATGCACCTATGCATGTTTGGTCTTATTGAGTTGATTTTATTCCATGTTAACCCACAGTAATATCTTCATTGTCATTTCCCTGCCACATTCTAAAAAATAGGATTTTTTTTCTCCATCATATTCAGTAATTTTTTCCCGTATTTTTGAAGAGGCTATATTTTTGACCCTAAAATCATGGATGAATAAAATTGCTTGAGTACTTCAGAAGTAATTTTAAGTTTTGCTTATTTACATCTTTATTTTTTTTTCTAACTCTAACCCTAACCCTAATTATTTACATCTTTAAAGTATTACAAAAGGAGCCGGGCTGTGGTGGCACAGGCCTTTAATCCTAGCACTCAGGAGGCAGAGGCAGGCGGATCTCTGTGAGTTCGAGGCCAGCCTGGTCTACAAGAGCTAGTTAGAGGACAGGCTCCAAAACCACAGAGAAACCCTGTCTCGAAAAAAAAAAAGAAAAAAAAACAAAAAAAAAAGTATTACAAAAGGAACTAAAATGTTTTCAGTGAAAGCCAGCCATGTAGATATGTCTTTGACTTTAATCACTGAGATGTCAGTCTTTTGACTAAAATAAGAGATTTTTAAAGCGTGTCATTGTTTAATGCACACACACACACACACGCACACACACACACGTATGTAACAACAATTAATGAAAAAAGAAGCCATGAACTTTACAGAGAGCAATGAGAGGTATATGTGAAAACTTGGCGGGGGAGAAGGGGAATATGATGCAATTATATAAACTAATTCTAGAATCACTTTTTAGTTTGTATTCTTCTTTCTGTACTGAAGCTGGCTTGAATAACATGGCAAAGCACATGGGCACAGGAGACCACTTCTTACGTATAACCCCAGCAGCACAGACATTAAGGACCTCATTGAATAAATGGGACCTCCTGAGACTGAGAAGCTTCTGTAAAACAAAGGACACTGTCGCTAAGACACAAAGGCAACCCACTAACTGGGAGAAGATCTTCACCAACCCCGCAACTGACAAAGGTCTGATCTCCAAAATATATAAAGATCTCAAGAAACTAGACCTTAGAAGGCTAACCATCCCAATTATAAAATGGGGCATTGAGTTGAACAGAGAATTCTCAATAGAAGAACTTCAAATGGCCAAAAGACACTTAAGGTCATGCTCAACTACCTTAGCGATCAGGGAAATGCAAATCAAGACAACTTTAAGATACCATCTTACACCTGTCAGAATGGCTAAAATAAAAAAAAAACACCAATGATAGCCTTTGTTGGAGAGGTGGTGGAGAAAGGGGTACACTCATCCATTGCTGGTGGGAATGCAAACTTGTGCAACCACTTTGGAAAGCAGTATGGCGGTTTCTCAGGAAATCCGGGATCAACTTATCCCTGGACCCAGCAGTACCACTCTTGGGAATATACCCAAGAGAGGCCTTATCATACAACAAAAGTATATGCTCTACGATGTTCATAGCAGCATTGTTTGTGATAGCCAGAAACCTGGAAATAACCTAGATGTGCTTCAATGGATGAATGGATGAAGAAAGTATGGAATATATCCATATTAGAGTACTACTCAGCAATAAAAAACAAGGACTTCTTGAATTTTGCATGCTAATGGATGGAAATAGAAAACACTATCCTGAGTGAGGTAAGCCAGACCCAAAAATAGGAACATGGGATGTACTCACTCATATTTGGTTTCTAGCCATAAACCAAGGACATTGAGCCTATAATTAGTGATCCTTGAGAAGCTAATAAGGAGAATCCAAAGAAAAACATATAGGCATCCTCCTGAATATTAACCTTCAGCAAGCGATGTAAGTAGACAGAGACAGAGACCCACATTGGAGCACAGGACTGAATTCTCAAGGTCCAAATCAGGAGCAGAAGGAGAGAGAGCACGAGCAAGGAACTCAGGACCTCGAGGGGTGCACCCACACACTGAGACAATGGGGATGTTCTACTGGGAACTCACCAAGACCAGCTGGCCTGGGTCTGGAAAAGCCTGTGATAAAACCGGACTCTCTGAACATAGCGGACAATGAGGACTACTGACAACTCAAGAACAATGGCAATGGGTTTTTGATCCTACTGCACGCACTGGCTTTGTGGGAGCCTAGGCAGTTTGGATGCTCAACTTACTAGACCTGGATGGAGGTGGGGGTTCCTTGGACTTCCCACAGGACAGGGAACTCTGATTGCTTTTTGGGCTGGAGAGGGGACTTAATTGGAGGAGGGGGAGGGAAATGGGAGGCGGTGGCCGGGAAGAGACAGAAATCTTTAATAAATAAATAAATTAATAAAAAAAAAGAAAGACTCAAGCTCAACTAATATGTATGTGCTATATAAAGTGTCCACCATGACTATGGATATGTTAAAAGTTTTAATCACTGAAGGACCTCTAGGTTGTTTCCAGGTTCTGGCTATGACAAACAATGCTGCTATGAACATAGTAGAGCATATACTTTTGTTGTATGATAAGGCCTCTCTAGATGCCCTTCAATGGAAGAATGGATGAAGAAAGTATGGAATATATACATATTAGAGTATTACTCAGCAGTAAGAAACAAGGACTTCTTGAATTTTGCATACAAATGGATGGAAATAGAAAACTCTATCCTGGGTGAGGTAAGCCAGACACAAAAAGAGGAACATGGGATGTACTCACTCATATTTGGTTTCTAGCCATAAACCAAGGACATTGAGCCTATAATTAGTGATCCTAGAGAAGCTAAATAAGGAGAACCCAAAGTAAAACATATAGGCATCCTCCTGAATATTAACCTTCAGCAAGCGATGAAAGGAGACAGAGACAGAGACCCACATTGGAGCACAGGACTGAATTCTCAAGGTCCAAATCAGGAGCAGAAGGAGAGAGAGCACGAGCAAGGAACTCAGGACCATGAGGGGTGCACCCACACACTGAGACAATGGGGATGTTCTACTGGGAACTCACCAAGACCAGCTGGCCTGGGTCTGGAAAAGCCTGGGATAAAACCGGACTCTCTGAACATAACGGACAATGAGGACTACTGACAACTCAAGAACAATGGCACTGGGTTTCTGATCCTACTGCACATACTGGCTTTGTGGGAGCCTAGGCAGTTTGGATGCTCAACTTACTAGACCTGGATGGAGGTGGGGGGTTCCTTGGACTTCCCACAGGACAGGGAACCCTGATTGCTTTTCGGGCTGACGGGGGGGGGGGGGGGACTTATTTAGGGGAGGGGGAGGGAAATGGGAGGCGGTGGCTGGGAAGAGACAGAAATCTTTAATAAATAAATAAATTTAAAAAAATGTTTTAATCACTTTTTAAAGAAGTACCAAATGTTTCTTTTTCATATTTCAATCAAGCAATAGTTTCGGCTTGTTCTGAAATCCAATATTGTCTCTTTTGCAATGAAATGCAACAGTTTACTATAATAAACAATGTTTTTAAATAGTCAATTTGAAACTTAGAAAAGGGGCTTGTAGCATGTCCTTGTCACTAAAGTATCTTCCATATAAGTGTGAGGATCTGAGTTCACATTTCAAGCATCTAGATAAAGCCAGATGCCGTAGCTCAAGTCTAAAATCCCAGTACTTGTATTATGAGAAGGATGGAAGACACAGGATGCTTCCTCGAAGCCTGGAGACTAGCAAGCCTAGTGTACAAAATGACAAAGAAGAGGCCCTGATTAAAACAAAGCAGAATGTGAGGACTGATACTTGGGGGTTTTGTCATCCACACACATGCTAGTGTATGCAAGTATATTGATACATACAAGCATGTACAGTTTGAAAAATAATACCATACAGAAAAATATGGTAATTAAAAATTAGACATTATCAGTTGGAAAAATTGCAGAAGCTATCACAAAATTAGAGCTTAAATCAAAGTATTATATACTAGAAAATCTATAATACAAATTCTATAATGCAGGATGAAAATAATGAATGGGAATGAAAAAAAGAGTAAAGTGGAATAAAATGTGCCTCATAAAACAACATATACCAGGGTAGAGTACTATAAAGTTCCATTTTCACAGCTTTGAGAGAAGCTAAAATCTCACTTCTGACTCTCAAGCTCATGAGTAATGTGGTCATTTCAAACTTGCTGTGATAAAAATTTTATAGTATTCCAGTTAAGAACATATGTCAAATAGACAAAGAAGTAAAAATCAAAATGAAATGTGACAAAACACTAAAAAATACCTCTCATCTGACACTACTATTCTGATTTGGGCTGGGAACCAGCCACCAATTTCATTTTGAAAGTTCTCTCTGAGAATCATGAAGCAACATGAATGACCACTCTGATTAACATCAAAGTAAATGCAGGAAAATGATCTACTTTCATCTTGATAGCACAGATGCCCTAAGGAGATATGCAGAGTCTCAACATGGACCAGAAAAGATCACAATTACTGTGGCAAAAGAACAGAAGTCTAATTTCTGTAGTTAATAAACTGATTTGTTTTTCACAGAAAACGTATGAAAACAAAGCCATTCCTCTTCCAAAGTCCTGTTATAGAATATATTCAGTTTAGAGAAAATGTTATGTATTTATGATGAAGGTCAATATTTTCAGATGGTACAAGTATCTTTTAAATCATGTATTATGGGTAATGACACTGAATTTTTTAATACAGTTCTGAAAGGCCATATCCTTTCTTCTTTTTTGGCTCATATGTGTAAAGTAGCATATAAATAGCATCTAGTTAGTATTCTATTCAGCTTATTAGTATTAATTAGATGCATTTTGCTACTTGGACAATGACAAAACTTCGGGTGGTATTCCAACTCTCACTTCATTTTCTTAACTATAGGACCAGAATCTAATTAATTCTATTATTAATGGTTGTCTAATTTTTAGCTATTATTTTTCATAGCCTGAAGATTTCATAATTCTGTGTGAAAATAAGAACATCTGTCATCAATTAATATGTGTGTATGTACACATTTGTTTTTACAGTAATTGGATATGTGCAATGATACTGCGCCCAGAGATTTAACTCCTTGATTGAAGAGCCCATTGCCAAGCATGGAATCACTAAGATTCCAAATAAAAACAAACAAACAAACAAAAAAAACAAAACAAAAAAATCACCAATTTAGCTATTATTTCTGAACATATACTAAATTGTTTGAAAGTATCTTCTTTCTTGTTAAGAGTTTGAGGTATTTCTTTTTCCTTTCAACACTTGGGGGAATTAAAAATGTCTTCTTATAAACCATTACTCTCTTCGGAAAAAGACTTTCCTCTAGTGCAATTAGTGAAAGGAAAATGCATAGCTCCTTAGAAGACAGATATCCTTATCAACACACTGAAGTGTAATTCATCAGCCATTGATAAAATCATATTCTAGATTTATTTAGGACTGACTCAATTGTTTCCAATAACTCTTTTTTTCTTTTCAAAAAAGGAGGGGAGTAGCTGAAAATACTGATCTAAAATAATGAATGTAACTGAGCAAATGCTGTGTAATTCTGTGGCTGCTTTTGTTGTTTTCAGAAAAGTTCTTAAAAAGGTCTTTTTTTTTTTTCAAGACAAAGTTTCTCTTATAGACCAGAGCTGGCCTCGAACTCACAGAGATTCACTTCTCTGCCTTCCAAGTGCTGGGATTAAAGGCATGTGCCACCACTGCCTGTCTGAGAGAGGGTTTTATATTGCTCAGACAGGCCTTGAACTTTGTTGAACCACCACACCTGGGGTGAATGTTAAGGTGCATTTATTCAGTTTCAGAACTGCAATTTGCTAGCATTATAAATAACATTAATTTTAGAAAGTGATCATCCAAAGCATTCATTACATAAGACATAATTCATCACTGCAGCCATTACCTATAAACACATCATATCACTTAGACATCTGCACAGGAGCTCCTAGCCTATGGCTCTAACCCTGGGTATTCAGGAATACCTACAGAGAAGGCTTTTAGCTAGAGCTACATGCAGTTTGAAAGTGTGACTAAAAGCTTCATATAGTAAATAAAAAGGAGAAAATTTATGTCTTTGTTCTACAAGCCAATGCAGTAAAAGTAACAGAAACTACCCATCTTGATCCTATTTGCTAGGCTAGAATGATCTAGACATTTCAGAATGGATTGCTTAAAACAACATGCATCTGCCTGCAAAAGAAAAAAAATTAATTTCTCCAGTGGAGTTTCACTGGGTACATTAACCACACTTAAGGGCAAGTCCTATGTCCAGCAGTAGATGGTCAGCCCAGAAAGAACTCACTGGTATTTTTGTAAACTTTTTTTTTATCATTTTGTTTGAGCATTTTTATCTTACTAGTCTTTGTTAGTGTATTTTGGTTCCATTTTTTTTATTTTCATGTGTGGTTTTTTGAGCTTTTTCTGTTTTTTAAAATTTGTTTACTTATTATGTATACAGATTTCTATCTGGATGTCTGCCTGCTGTCTGCCTGCAGGCAGGAAGAGGGCACCAGATCTCATTACGGATCTTTGTGAGCCATCGTTGATGAGAATTGAACTCGGAGCAGCCAGTGTTTTTAACCTCTAAGCCATCTCTCCAGCTCCCACTTTCTCTGTTTTGGTTGTTGTTATTTATTCTGGTTTATTTGCTATTGTGTTTGCCTTTTTTTGTTTTCTAAAATAGAAAGAAGGTATGAAGTTGGGTGGGTGGGAACGTGGGAAAGAGATAGGAACAATTGGGATAGGGGAAAAACAATCAGAATATACTGTATGAAAAAAAAAACAATGAAGATCACAGCATTTTGTATTTCATTAATCAATTTGAGGGGATTTGTGAAGCCTGATGTAATTATCCATTTGTTAAAATGCATTATTCATTTAATTTATCTATGAAATTGACAAACAGTACAAATGTAATGCGCATACTCCCATTTTCTTCTTGTTTAGAAATTGTGGCTTACCTAGTCTGTTTTTCTTTAAAGATGTTTGTATGACACAAGCTTCATTAAATAATTCATTTTAGATTCTTGGCTTTTGCTTAGGAAATAAAGCAAGTATTTTCACTGTGTATAAAAATGAACTGTGTTTCTTCATAACATGACCTGAGCTTTAAGAACATCTTAAGTTTGTGTTGATCAAAACCCAAATGTTTCTAAAGTCCAATTCACAGTATTGATGAAATAGAATGACATTACAATTTTATGTGATCTTAAAATGTTCTGTAGCCACAATGTCTAGGCTAACAACTATTGAGTACATACTTCTGTACATAGAAATGGCCACTTATTGCTGACTAAAATTCCAAATCAAACTTTCTTCAATCTCAAAGTAACACAAATATGGTCATTTCAGTGAATAATAGGAACCCTGGCATCTATTAGTATAATTTGAAAATATAATTTGGACAAGATATCCACTATATCCAAATAATTAGATACTTATGCAAGATCAGAATTGTTTTTTCAAAGATAAACTACAAAAATACCTTCACCCTTAGTTTTCCTGTGCTATTAAACAGCTTGGAATTGCCTGTTGTTAGTGGTATTATTTGTTTTCTTCTTTGGAACTTTATTACAAATTATAACCAGAATATGGTCTCATTTGGCATCCTTTTGAAACTCAGCATGGTTTATTTGCCATTAAAACAACTTATGTCAATCTAATAATGAGAAAGAAACAATCAAAAGCTTTAGAACGATTTGATTGGTAGAAATATTTTTCAAGTTATTTAATATACTGCTCTAATAGAAACTTATTGCCTTGAGGATCTATAATACAAACAGCAGTAATGACAATGGATTTAGCTATCAGTTTAAAAGTCCAAACAGTTGGAAACAAGACAACCTGATGCCTTCAAAACTATGATAAATATAATAAATACTGTTATATGTCTCTCACGTACATGGAAATGGTTGGTGACCCAGATTTGCTTGTGAATATGTCTGCATATATAATTTAAATGATTTTAAAATATTTTGTAGTGTTGTTTCAGCCTAGTCATTTCTGAAGATAAAGTGCATATTATCATTAAGGTCAAAATATCTTATAAAGTGCTTCATGGGAGATAAATAGGAAAGGTCAGGTGGATGTTATTGCCTCCATGATTTTCTTTAATGCATTGGGTAGCCCATAATATAACTTGAACATCATCAATAATATAGAAAAAACAAGTAAAATTTCCTAGCTTAATGAAACAATAGATTATATATTAATGTGTATCTTGGTCCCTTATAACCATTGAAAGAATTTAGAATCTGTTCTGGTTTAATCTTTGAAAGAGTTATTTGCCTATTATTTCCTCTTATTCAGAAAATGACAATATAATGTCTAGGTCAAAATGTTTCTTTAGGAATTAAATGAAAGTTATTATATCTGCTCGACATTTTAATTTGGGTGGGTGGTTAGATAATTAGTTAGATAGATGGATGGATAGATAGATTGATAGATAGATAGATAGATAGATAGATAGATAGATAGATAGATGATAGCTGGACATATAGATTCATGGATGATACATACACACATTAATACACAGATGAGATATATGTACATATGTATGTATATACATGTATACATAGAGAGATATATTGATACATACTTATGTACATACATAGAGGGATACATAGAAAGATATAGAGATATATGAATACATAGATAGAGACAAGACAGAGAGACAGTAAAGAGACATCCTCTAGAGCAATTAATTACTGGATGATATGATAATTGTATTTTTAATTTTGAGAAACCAGCTCAATTTCCAAAATGATTCCTAACTTTCTTTCCTACTAGAGTGTCTAAGTTCTTATCACAAAAGAAAGATATATTGGTGATAAATACACTAATTAGCTTTATTTAATCATCACACAATGTAAAACAGATCAAAATATCACAGTGCACTTCATAAATACACACAATTATTACTTGTCAACTAAAAGTAACTAAATTAAAATAATGAATTAAATAATCCATGCAAATCTGTTATGATAATGCCTGACATTAATAAATGCTAGTTATTAGTATTCATTTGTACTTTCAGTCTTTGAGCTACTTTAGATTTTAGGTTCAATGATTTAATAAACTGTCTTTGTGTTTAGATTAAATTCTATATGAAGATCTGTGTTTTGAGAAAGTGAGCATGTCAGCATTATCAAAATGCCTAGTTGCATGATGATTTTTTTCCTTAATAGGACTATTTTCATGAAGCTAACACTTTTCTACTTATCATAATTCTTTATTGTTTGGGAATCTCACATCATCCACCCTAATTCTGTTCACCTCCTTGTCCCACCATATCATACCTTTGCTTCTCTATGTTTTCCACCTCTTCAACTCCTCTTCAATCATCCTGGTGCTATTGGGGGCCTTGGTTCACCACATAGTATACCATTCTGTCCAGTCAGCTTTACTAGCAAATGTTCATTGCCTAAGTCATCGGTCTGGTTTCTGCAACTTCATCATCACAGAGCAGCAATCCCTAATTGTTCATTTTTCTAATATGGAAAGTTGTATTCTAGAAATGCCACAGACAATTCAGTGTTGATCTGCTTCTAAGATATGTAGTTATTTTCAATAGAAATAAGATGGGTATGTGGCCATTGAGAACTAAGGAGTTCTGTGTGATCATACAAGACGAGAATATTTTTTCCCATTGAAGAAAACTGTTACTCAAATGCTCTAATCAGTAAATGATAAAATAACTATTCATAGAAAATTGTACAGTAGGTAGAATGACAGTACTGGTTTTTACACAGCTGTTTTGACTTCCTAAATCACTGAGAACTGATTTTTTTTTTACCAACACCATATTAATGAGTTCTTATGAGCGCTATAGCAAGCCCAAAATAATACTCTAAATTTGAAGGCCAATTGCTACAAACCAACAGAGTTTTGACTGCAACTCTGGCCTTTGATTTGGTAAATTGCCAGTTATGGCTATCATTGTTGGAATTAAACTGAATTAGTTTAAACTCTCACCCACTGATTTTTCTGACTTATGTGGTCAATGCAAACAGTTGCATTTAATAGTAGGAAAGCTAAGATAAAAATGTTAAATGCAAGAGTCAATTGCAAGGTCATTATTTTTTTCAAAGTAATGAAAATATAGTACTTGATCCACTGTAAAATTACCAGTTAATGATTCAGTCCTACAGAGTGGCTCTCAAAACTTGTTCAATGTACCCACACTGATTTCAGCAATGATAAAGTATCATTTCAAAGATTAAATAATGACAAGGAGCATAAATTCACATTTTACTTGATGTTCCAAAATGAGTTTTAAAAAGCTTTCAGGAGAAATTCTCGGATAAAATAATGAGGAAATCTGTTCAAAGATCAATGACAAATATTTGACAGATTCCTAACAGAAAGAAACAACAGTGAACCATGCTTTTCTAATCAATATAACTAAATCAACATTTTATTAATTTAGAAAAACTTAAGGTTGTTTTCCAAAGCATCAAAACCAATTTTTCAAACAATCATAAATAACAAATTAATAAAATAAATTATCAGGTTGTCATCTAACGATAGAATACTGGAATATGTCATTCTAAAATATGCCACCAAGGCAAAGGTTGGTTTGAGCCAAAAGCAATTCAGAAGGAGCCATTCTCTTATTTGTCTAGATGCTAGACATAAGTTTACAAGGTGTTCTTCCTTTCTACAGGAAAGGACAGTCTGGTTACCAGAGAAAAATGCTCACTCCTTTTGTGCCTGGAGATGACACAAGAATAGTGTACTTAATAAACTGAACCATCTAGCTCCCATCCACCGTACTCTCTCAGGTTTCCTTCTATTTGCCACCATTATAGAGTCAAGCTCCATATACTGTTTCATTCATGGAAAACATGGTTTTCCATAGAAGATAGTATTTAAGTTGTAGCTCTAATGTACCTCTTTGAATTTTGCACAGTTCTAGTAATATTAATGAGCTTTTGTTCTGTTTTGCACTTGTCATCCCAGCTTCGGTTATAAGGTTGCCAGGTAAGAATTAAGACCAAAGAGAAGCATTTATGTTGTTTCCATGATCTGGGTATTACAAATAATGATGCCAATGCCCATCCTCCAAAGAATGGATAAAAAAAATGTAGTACATTTACATGATGGAGTATTACAGAGCGAAAAAATAATGACATCTTGAAATTTTCAGGCAAATGGATTGATCTAGAAAAGACCATACTGAGTGAGGTATCCCAGACCGTGACAGACAAATAAAATATGCACTCACTCATAAGTGGCTTTTGGACATAAAGCAAAAGAAAGCCAGCCTACAATTCACAACAAAGAGAACCCTAAGAGAGACATACATGGATTTAACTAATCTACATGGGAAGTAGAAAAAGACAAGATCTGCTGAGTAAACTGGGAGCATGGGGATCTGGGCAGAAGAGGAGCTGGGAAGAAGTAAAGGGAGTGGAAAATTGTATATAGGTCAATAAAAACAATAAAAAAGAACAGAGAGAAATTTATTTTCTTTTCCTTGACCAAATATGTTTATTGAATTGTTATCCCATAAGTGAAAATATGAAATTCTTCCCCCCAAATTATGAATAGTGTGAACGAATAGCTTCTGTTGTTTCTCATTGCTTGTGTTCTTGTCCAATAATGTCCATTATTTCCAGATTTGGGGAAAATATGTGCTGATTTCTGTGTTTGATCTATTTTGTTTAAGATGGGGTCTTGAGTATGTAGTTCCAGCTCCCCTTAATCACTTTGTGTATCCGGGCCAGCCTTGAACTTAGGATTTCGGGTTTCAGTTTAGCCTCTCAAGTATTACAAGGATTACACTGTCTACTTTATCTAGTCCCGTGCTGAAAACTTAGGTATTTTAACAAAGTTTAAGCCTCCATTTTGTCTTGAGTAAATAGTTATACAAACTGAGGTTGATAACGGCATCAGGTGCAGAATATAAGAGGCTGCAGAGTGTTCGATCTTAAATGGGACTTCCATGTAACATCCCCTCCATTCACAGATTAGGGATCATCAAGAAAGAGGGTCAGATGGGTTTAAGAGCCAGAAGTAGTGGATTAATAC